>NC_071353.1:104700638-104995638 GCF_943734655.1 Sabethes cyaneus | reverse complement strand
TGATTGTCGGTGAGAAAATGATGATTATGTCGTTTGTGTGTAGTTAAAAGGAAAATACTATGTAATGGTTAAGTATAAAAAAGTGTTTTGTGAAAAATAAACAGTCTATTGTAAAAATTTTATAATATTATTGTAGTGCTGAACAATTGAAGAACAAAAATGGATAAAAGTAAACAATCCACAAGCACGAAACAAAGAAACAGACGTAATTAAAAAGCTTGTTAAAATTAATAGTGCTGTTACACAAGGAAACAAAAGGTGAAAAATAATTATAAGCAAATTTTAAGATGTGAAAAGGTAGATTAAGACTGGTGTGTGTAAAAAGGCTAATAACCCTCGATTTTTTTTTCTTGGACTTTATTCCACAGGCGCAGAAGACCAGCGCTATCATCTGCACCCGGTGTAGCTTACGTGCCAGTCAGCATTCGGCGCAGCGCGATAGAATCGGTGTTCCTTGCCATCGGCTCTATGGTCTAGACCCAGTACCATCCGGCTCGCGTAGTACTAGCAGCAAAAACCCCGTTGTGGGTAGTTGAGCTGTCGTCTGCACTTAGAACACCGCACCAGTGTAATCGGTAACCTAACTGTCGATTCTGCCATGACGGGAAGAGCATGAGACCCCGCACTATCTAGCTACAGTTGCCGTAGCCACTTTGATCGTCCGTCGTTGTCTAGATAAGTCCGATACAGCGTAAGTAACCATGTTCTGAGTAAAATTGGTTGGGAAAAGGAAAATAAAACGTTAAGTTATATGTGAAATCATTCATCATTCAAATCATTCATTATCCCTAAGTTGATAAGCATTTCCTCTTACCAATACTAATATGCAGAGATAAAGCGCCCTACACGCTTAGCATTTTTAACTGTTTCACCGTGATGCTAAAAATAGGCAACTCAAATTCATAAGGGATCGGAAAACGATATGATGCAATTGTATTCCATTCAATTAATTCTAATATTTTCTATATAAATTATTTTCCACACTTGAATGAACTATATTCAAGAGCCCCTCGGAAGGAAAAATACGCTGTCAGAAATAACGTTTGACTTCGTTTTGGATGGGCTATAGCCCAATTAACGGGAGCCCAATTAAAACGTAGCCCACTTAAAGATAGCCCAACGAACGAAAGTAGACTGTATTCGAACAACAAAACTAAGACAAGATGAATCAAATACACCTTGACGAGGGGCGCAAATGAAAACTGCGGAGAAGCACCTGATTGGAATCCGCAAGGCTAATACAAAAGAAGCAGAGCCATTTATTATTTACCGTAAAAACAATTTTCGTTTTCAACATAGTCTTCTGCATCCGATGTAAATTTTTTCCCTTTAAGAAGGTATCTATCTATGGTAAGAATCAAATGAGAGTAGCATCTCTCGCGAGTATTTTTTATGTCAGTTTTGATTATTTTTCTAACTGCGGCTTTCAATTTACCACTATACTATCGTTGTTCAAGATTTTGACCTAGGTGTCGACATTATCCAAAAAGTACGTACAGTCATTACCTTCTTCTTCCGTCCCTTCGTCAATTGTAAAAGAACTACTGTTTCAAAAAATATTATTTAATAAAGAAAGGTTAATCATATATTACGTCTCGCAAGAATTGTATACAGTTAGGTACATAATCAACTACATTACGTTACAATACTGCGTGATTGCTCACTAATAGTGTTTCATAATGAGTATAAAGTCACTCGTCCTGCTTCCATAGTAAACTGATTTAGATGAACCATTGGAATGAACAATGTCTTTGGTTGCTTTTTTCAACGCTATAACGTTGCTGTATATTAACATATACAAATTTCTGTAATTTTATGCTTTCTAGTCAAATTTGAATATAGGTATATAGAGCAAGAGGGACCTGTTGTTATGATTTTGAAAATTCTCCTTAGATTTATTTCATGTTATTCGATAGTCTTTTTTTTAACTGTGCTGCAAGAGTTTTAAAATAAATATAGATGTAGATTACACAGTCGAATAAACCCTAACTAGGCAATTTTTAGGACCCACCTGCCCCAGAGAACCCTAATTTCTAGTATTTGTGAGTAATTGCACACTCGATTCGAGGAAATGGACGTGCAAAGAGGAGTGCAGTTTATCAATACAAACGCAAATAGTTGTTCAATTTGGCTACTTTCATTTGAACTGTACACTTCGGAAGTTGAACCAGGTTGAACTCCAAAAGTCCAACACCAGTTCAAAAATCTTTTCCCTGATGACCGTACAAAAAACTACCCAATTTAATAAATTTATTCCCTTTCGAGTTATATAAACCAGAAAACTAATGAAAGAGACTCGGTCAGAGATGAAATACATTTATTTGATTTTAGTGCTTAGCTGCAGCGGAGTTCATACATTGTAATTTTTCATCGCTGTAAAAAAGCTCACGGCCACCTGAGAGAAGTAATAAAAGGTTCTTTCTTTTATCATTATTCGCACTTCAAACACGGTCGAACAGAAGGAACACTAAGGACATCCAGCAGAAAATTGAAACAGTAAATTTTTAAAATCTTGTTACCTTGCTTTGGTTTTTTTCACTTGGCTGAGACCATTCGCTTAGCAATTCGTTATTTTTGTTCAAGTTGCCACAGACAATCGGATGTAGCGCATCTGCAGATATTTTTGGTAATTAATAATTTGGTCCTGGACTGTCGACCGTTTTTATAATAAATAATGATTAATGATAAGTTTCATCTCATTTCTCTAACCTCGATAGGCATATATATGTTGTTAGATGTTATCTGTATTCGCACCAGTGCAGTGGGATGAACGCGTACCAACCTTGATGTTCGTCGCTGTCAGATCTGAAAACGACTTTAATCTTCTCTATCCTGCATCTACATGAAACAGAAGCAACAACATAGTAGCCAAGCCCGCATTGGACAAGAAAATCACCCCCGAATATCTGCTGAACTGGAATTGGATGGAGTTTAAATTCTTTGGTTGGTGCTTTGCTCTCGTCATCGTCGGCCGGCCCGGCTGGTGTCGGATATAAATTCACACAGTTCTACAACTGTGATACTAATCGGTTGTAGGTTCAGTTAAAGTTCCTTTTTCGAAATTTTTCATTTAAAGTGCCCGATTGGCATTTGAAATACTTTGGAAGAGGATGCTGATAAATAATTGTTGAATGTTATGGGGAGCGTTACCCTATGAGTGAATTGTCCGAGACCCACTGTTTTATTCACGATGATCGTCGAGAACCATGGAGATAGTCATCAGCATCAACAGTGCAACCTGTATGACCTCTGCCGTTCTCTGCACTCAGTATAACAAATATTTCATGCAGTCAAATGTAATACAAATAAGAAAGTTACCTACAGAGCATTCCGAATTGGAAACGACCGGAAGTACATTAATTCAGCCGCACGCTAATGAACTGGTTGGCAGTCGGCTTCCGATGAGACAGCACTGTATGTATAATAAATTCATCCCAATTGAGAGTAATTGTGAACTATAGAGCCCAGTGGTCGAACACGCGGTCAATGAATAGCAGAGGTTTTGAAGAAAAACGTACAGCGAAGAATTCGTCTTTTGTGGTATCGAATAGAATAGTTTTTATTATTTTATTACTAAAAATTGGAATTTGACAGACAGCAAGTTTTTTCAATTTGAATGTTTTAGCATCGTCTGACCTTGAATGAGGTCAGGCATTCAATTAAGTTTTAATAACGGTAGATTTTACAATTGACGGAGGGAACGGTAGAAGAAAGTAATGAAACAAAGAGTCAATAAGATCTAACAGATTGAGACCAGGCGTGAAGCGGAAAGAGCGAAAGATGAAAGGGTAAGGGAGGGTCATATGAAGCAACGCTTGAAGAAAAGATGGCGGTACACAACTTCTTAAGCGTTGCTTCATATGACCCTCCCTTACCCTTTTATCTTCCGCTCATGCCCTTCACGCCTGGTCTCAATTTGTCAGATCCTGTCGACTCTTTGTTTCATTACTTCTACCGTTCTCTCCGTCAATTGTAAAATCAACCGTTATAAAAACTTAGTTGAATGCCTGACCCCATTCAAAGTCAAGACAAAAATCACGAGGTTGGTCTATAATATTTAATGTTGATTTTAACACCGGGCTCAACGAACGGCAATGGAACCTGTTTTTCGCATATAGAAGATGGTAAAAAACCTCAAATTAAGGAAACTTGTCTATCAAATTCCAATTTTAAGTAATTAAATAATAAAAACTATTCTACTCGACACCATAAAAGATGAATTCTTCGCTGTACGTTTTTCTTCAAAACATCTGCTATTCATTGTCCTCCGTCAATTGTAAAATTTACCGTTATAAAAACATAATTAAATATTACATCCATAATGTTTTAAAAACCATTTCCTTCCCCTCGTCAAAAAACACTACAAGAATGCACCATATTGCTTCCAACAAGATTCGGCACCGTCTCACCAGGCGAAAGCTACACAGACTTGGTATGAGGACAATTTTCCGGATTTTATTGAAAAAAGTAGCCTGTCTATTCGCCTGTTTTGAATCGTCTTGACTTCTATGCATGGGCTTACATGCTAAGCCAATTAGTGAGCACCAAAGTGTGTAGCATATGGGAAATACCAGCGAATATTATATTTATTTATTTATTCTACAGTCTTCGGCACACAGTGGTACAGTACAGACCAATTCTTGCTTAACTAATTTAAATTTTGAATTACATTCTTAAAACTAGATTTACTAAAATTAAAGTCGAACACGTGATTCACCTCATTAAACAGTCTACAGCATAAATGTAAGGGATTATTTTGTCCGTATTGGGTTCGATAAGCCGGAGTCCATAGGAGCGTTCGATACCAGAGAACTCGACGGGGCACATGTATATTGATTTCTGCTTGGAGATAATTATTATCGATATTTCCCATTAAAAGGTCGTATATGACGGTGACCGGACGAGAGCCATAAATACGATAGCCATACGGACGGTTGCCTTACGTACGAATGCCATATAGACGAATGCCATAATGTATGTTTGCCATAATGGACGGGAGCCATACAGACGGATGCCATAATGTATGTTTGCCATAATGTACGTTTGCTGTAAATCCTAGATTTCCTAGATGATTGAGGGCGAGCCAGCCGCAGGCAACGGCGAGTGTGCGCCGGCGACCCGCCGTCGGAAGCGCCGGCAAAACCGCTTTTTTAACACTGAATTGGTTGCGCTGGTCCTTTAAGCTTTGAACTGGTCGAAGTGTAGTTCTGGGCCTTTATACCAAAAATATGAATTATGGCAAACGTACATTATGGCCCCCGTCCATTATGGCAAACATACATTATGGCATTGGTATGTATGGCTCCCGTCTATTATGGCGAACATACATTATGGCAATCGTCTGTACGGCAATCGTACGTATGGCAACCGTCCATATGGCAAACGTATATATGACTGACACCCCACGTCGTATTAGTATCTGAAATGTTCGTCTTCTTTCGGTGAACGTATTCAGTTTTATCAAACGACATATATTTTCGTAAGCTGGAAGTCGTAGAGCGTCCTGCCACGGCAAGCGACGCAGAGCAAAACGGATAAAAGAATGATGGACGCTTTCAATTTTTTTAATCTGTCCAGTTTGTGGTGCGGCATATTCCAAAATACTGCGGACTAGGGAGCAGTAGGGCGTTTTTAAAGCGTATGTATCGCTGAAATCCGAAGCGTTCCGTCGAATAAAGCCAAGCACAGCATTTGCTTTAGACGTTATTGTACTGATGTGCTCATCGAACATTAACTTGCTGTTAACGTTAAGTGTAACACCCAAATCTTTGACAGAGCTGGTACGTTTTAATTCACTTCCGTTTATGACATACGTGAAATGTAGAGGATTACGCTTCACGCGATTACGCGGGATTCAATCGTAACTATATACTGCCGGTAACAAGCATTCCGATGAGACTCGTACTGTTGCTCGAGTTGACGAAGAGATTGTTTGCTCTGCTCTGATCTGTGTTTGAGAAAACGTTTCTTAATTGATTGCGAGAATGATTTAGTTCTGAGTTCCGCCACGGTTGACGATTGTTAGACGATTTGCGCAGTTTTTTGACTGGAACATGCTCGTCGATCAGCAGGTTAATCGTTTTGTAAAAACGTAAGACAGCCTCGTCAGTAGAATAGTGTGCGAGAAGATTATGCCAATCGATACTTGCTATTGCGTCATTAATGATACTGTAGTCGCAGCGGGAAAAATCATGTCGCCACACGTCAAGAGGGTTTTCTTTAATGGTGTTTCGAACGTCGAGTATTAAAATGAAAGGTCTGTGGTGCGCATCAATTCTTAGAATAAGTGATGGCGGTTCTATGATTTCACAGCTATTCACGTTGCTTACAAAAGCCAAGACAAGCAGCCTGCCATTTTGGTTGGGCAGATTAAAGATCTGCATTAGTCCGTTTCCTAGCAAAGATTCAGTTAGAGTAGCTTCCTGTTCTGAGGATACATTTATCGGTAGATAGCTATTTATATCAGAATCAAAGCTCCATGCAAGATTCGGCAAGTTGAAATCGCCGAGCAGTACTGCGGAGTCAGTGGTTTTAGAAAGCTCAGTAAGTCTTTGAACACAGGCGCAATGTTCACTGAAGATGGAAGGATCGGAGCCAGGCTTAATATAAATACAGCAAATATAAACACATTGTCTCGATGATTCCAGACATACGGCAACTTGTTCCAATCGATCATCACCAGGAAGACGTACAAGATTACTTTACTTTATATATGCGCCAACAAAGGGGTGCTTACTGTATACGCGCGGTTACCGGTTAACGGCAACTCCGAACCGACAATGCGCATGCGCTGCTAACTCTATGGATCGAAGCATGCTTAGAAATTCCTTCATAATAATTAGAATCATCCTCTTTTTCAACTGGACCACCAACGATAATGTATTGATAGACTCCCTGAGCTACCTGGCAGAGCCACATGCAAAGGATTGACAGTGGATACTTTCAAGGAACGTTTGGAGAAGATTTGGGATGAAATGCCTCAGGATATCGTGCGTGCCAACTGTAATGCGTTTCAACAATACCTGTTTTAATTAATGCCTACAAATATGCGCCCTTTTATATTGTTACGCGTCGTTCAAATGCTTAGGATATAGATTTTATTTTTTCTCCTTAAAACCTATCTGTAAAAAGCATACCTCCCGTGAGAGCGATACATTTTGTTCTTTCTTCCTTACCTACCACGTAATAAGCCAAAATGTTAAAATGTACACACTACTCGCAGTGTGCCAGACGATTGCAGTAGGTATCAATTCGAAAAAATACCATTAAAAACAAAAGCCATTTTGAGACATTGTTAGCTGAAAAATCACCGTAGCGTCCTGCAATACGGAAAGCTTTATTGCCGAACGCTGCCATTCAAGCCTGCATGTTTCTTCCTTTGAAACCAGAGGAAATTGAAAGATTGCGGTAGTTTGTTTAAGCATAGTATTCATATATTTCTGGTTTTGGTGTGATTTACTGGTAAGCTCAGCTTTCCATTCACGGAACGGTGCAAGATTTAAAATATTTCGAGTTATACAATTGGATTTATGGGCAATTGGATGTCAACGTTGAATAAATGTACCGCCGTGTATCGTAAGACTTTTGGCAGTGTCAAAATGAAAGATTTTGATTACACCGCACCGCCTCAGGCCGCGTAGCGATCGTGCAATTGATGGTGATAGGACGATGGCGAATGGTCTGATCTCGCCAAATTTACGAGATTTTATCTGTCGCTAGAGGCTTGTTTCCATCTGGCTTTCGGCAACAGTGATAACATCTGCTAAGCCTATCGGAGCATTTACCCCAAAGCAAAAAAAAATTACGGCTTATGGAAGCATGTAGACTGAATCTGTGTTTGCTGTACATGAATCATTGCGCTTGTTTGTTATGAATCTCTTAGCCAATTTGATTTGCTTCTCAAAGACTAATTTTATTGGTTTAGATACAAATTAGTTGACCGTTATGAACGAAAACTGTGCATCCGAATAATGCAATCGTGCATTTGGCATTTCATATGCCAGTTTCGAAAATTTGTAGAGCGAATGTTGCTCAAACTAAAAGTGATTCTGAAAATAATATCTATAGGCGATATTGGTGTAGAGTACACAAAGTATTTCCAATAGGGATGACGACCACAATGAAAGGAATAATAGGAAGTCATTTTGCAGGTTCTGTCCTTGGGTCACACAAAATTGTGACACAAAATATTCCTTCTACGTAACCTTGTGGCTAGGTGTGTAAGTTTACATAATCGGAACCACTTCTTTACCCTAGAACACAGGAAACAGTTAGGAAAAGCGAGTTGATTCCTGCTATTTGAAGTAAAACCTGCGTCAGGGTCTTTTCAGATACTGGTATATATTCATTCATTCGTGGTTGAATGGCGTTGGATGAGTGATTTTGCAAAATTAATATTCTACGATTGTTGCTTCGGTTGACATATTTTCTAGTCGAGTGCTGTGTGGAGAAAAGAGATTAAAATGCGTATCATGTGCCATCCATTCGTTTATACTACAAGAAATGTTAAATTGACTATTTCCATTTTGCACGGTAAATAATGTTCTTGAATAAGCTAGCGTAGGCAGTATCGCTTCTAGAATAAATACGCAATTGAACACATTTTTTACCCTGCACGCCGAGCCGATGTCACATAGAAGGTTAAGCAAATCTGCCATTAAGGCGCTATCAATAAAGCTTACTCAAGGCTTACTCATTATTTTTGCAAACATTTTGTGCCACGACCCACGAATACGAAAGAAACCATAAGTTGCTTTGGGTTTGAGAGAACTACGGCGCCGTAGGGAAAATCAGATTTTATAGTTGGGACAATGCTATCTGTATTGTTGTCCTGGTTCTGGTTTTAGTTATGGGCGGAAAAGGTTTGAAAAAAAAAAAATACTTCCGAAGGTAATTTATATTGGTATTTTTATTAATTCTCTGCTATTGTTATTAAATTGATTTCGACTCTGGTCCACACCCAGCTAGCACCAACTCGTATATCAATGTACGAAAACTATCGTAAATATCTCCTAACAAACTCGAAATCGTAACTAAAGCTGGATAAAGTGGGATCAAGTTGGTTTTTTGTCGTATATAATGATAATAACCGACATACATACGATTTTCAGCACAAAATCGTTGAATAGTACGGAGCGACTCGCGCTTAATCGGATATTATCGTATATAAATACTTATATAGTCGTAACGCTCAAAATTATTCGTAATCAGGTATATCGCCTCCAAAATAGTACGGATATGCCAATTTTGCGCATGAATTACGATTTATTAATATGTATATCTGTACGTAATGCTGATTTTTTCCTTTTTATACATATGAAAATGCTAGCTGGGCAATCTGTGGATGGTACTTGAAATGGATATTCGGCTTTTGCAGTTCCAAAATAATATCAGAACGATGGTTTGTTGTAAATCCGACATTTCGGCCGCTGATATCGGCTTTTTTCAAAGGAAATATTTATTTTAGTGTAGTTTGCAAATTCGAACAAAACTGGCGCACTACAGACCGCCTAGTTGGTCTCGAGGTACCTCGCCGATGCTGATACCTGGTCTCGAGATACGATGCTGGTCTAACAAGCCAGTCGTCGTATGTTCGAATCTCGGCTAGGCACAGTGGTCCCATTGGTATCAAAACACGCGTTTTTTTAATTGCACCGAAATGGTTGATTATACTGGTTAAGTATGTTCAGAGAAATTTCTCAGCGTTAAAAGCTCTTTCTGTGACATGAATGATTACTTGATTAATCCCCCTAAAAGTAAGATAAAAAAGTTATTAATGGAACAGTAAGAGATACAGCAAAACAATGTTCTACAAATTTTTTGAAAATATTATTATAAAGAACTTTGCCAAAGAAAGTAACCTTCTAGCCATTATAGTTTTAGAGATAAGGAACAATTTTTGTTGAGACTTTACGAAAATTAATTTTTTGACCACAGTTCTTTCTACAGTATAAATACACATATGATATGTTCGGCAAAGATTTTCAAACAGTCAAATTACATACTTTTCTAGAATATAGTGACTTACTTTCGGCAATATTTGCGAAGAAAATTAAAGTTTTCTTTTAAAAATCATTCAATTTTCAATAGCAATAACTCCTAGACATGCAAATGTATTCAAGCCATTTATTACCCATGTGAAAGCACAAGAAAAATACTTCCTGCTGTCGTCTTGCAGCACCACGCCTTGGAAGAACTTTTCTGACGGATTTTATCATTTTGTGTATTTTTTGCAATCATTCAACATTACCTTAGATGCGAAATTTAATCCGCAAGTGGCACAAACTCTACGCTCCAGGAAGCTTTTGAGTAAGGGGCAGTATAGGTTGTACGGAAGAATCTTAAAACCAGCCGTGGAACTTCGGTATGAGTTTAGGTTCATCGATTGAGTTCAGCAAGAATATCAAGGGGAAACATTGCTATTGGTCTCTGGTAGCAACCCGTAGCCCCTCAGGAGTTTATACGACTGCTATTTGCGGTTGAAAAAATCTTTTAGGCAGGACGGTACTCAAAGAGCTCTTCTGTGGTGTACAGCAAATTCTGTAAAGCTGTAATGGAGAGTTCATACTACAAAAATAAATAAGTCTTGTTTACACATATATGTTAAAAGAAATCCATCACTAGGTTAATTTTATAGAAGCCTTCAATAGTTTTATCTCAAAATGAGGAGTATAGCCTTTTTATAAATCCCCGAATCAATTTTACATTTGAAATCTTTTTATTGTGACGTCACAAAACTTTATACCCCCTCCCCCCTACATCACAAATCGTCACGTTTAGGTCAACCCCTCCTCCCCCTATAAGCGTGACGTGCTTTATGGATGGCCCTTTTCGAGCTGATAATCCTTGACGAGGTCAGATATGCACTGTAACAGCGATAGTGAGGATGAAGTATCTTCAAATACATTTCGAATTTTGTACACCTCGAACTGCAATAATTAAATTTCATGTAAAAACGAATTTTGAACATCGTTTTCTGAATCTCTACAAATAATCCATGCTGCTTAGATTACACATTTTCATTGATTATTTTGCACACTTACTTGATCGGGGTAAAACGGTTTTTACACTACGCCATATTAAATTCAACCGTGGTTACTCGGTTTTCAATATGAGTGTTTTGGTAGAGGGATAGCCGGGGTCAAGCTAATTTATTTTGCATTTTGTAGTATTTTTCTTGTGCTTTCACATGGATAATTAATGGCTTGAATATATTTGCATGTTTAGGAGTTATTGCTATTGAAAATTGAATGATTTTTAAAAGAAAACTTTAAATTTCTCCGCAAATATTGCCGAAAGCAAGTTACTATATTCTAGAACAGCGGTTCCCAACCTTTTTTCGGTTCGCGTACCCCCTGACGGATTTCCCTATACTATTCTGAAGCGAACTAAAGTTTTGGCGTACCCCTGGGGGTTCGCGAACCCCCATTTGGGAACCGCTGTTCTAGAAAGGTACGTAATTTGACTGTTTAAAAATCTCTGCCGAACATATCAAATGTGTATTAATACTGTAGAAAGAACTGTGGTCAAAAAATTGATTTTCGTAAAGTCTCAACAAAAATTGTACCTTATCTCTAAAACTATAATAGCTAGAAGGTTATTTTCTTTAGCAAAGCTCTTTATAATAATCTTTTTAAAAAATTTGTAGAACACTGTTTTGCTGTATCTCTTACTGTTCAAAAAATAATTTTTTTATCTTACTTTTAGGGGGATTAATCAAGTAATCATTTATGCCACATGGAAGAACTTTTAACGCTGAGAAATTTCTGCGAACATACTTAACCACTCCAGTATGATCAACCATTTCGGCGTAATTAAAAAACGCGCGTTTTGATACCAATGGGACCACTGTGCTAGGCGGTGCTGGTAGATAGAGTCAGTAGGATTGTTGCACTAGCTCCGTAACCATCCTGTACTCTTATAGCCGGCAGATCCCGTACCCGATTGATGCGCGCTATAGAGGACGACGTACGGTTAGCTTGTGTTCGAAGGAATTGGAGAACGACAACCCAGGACCGATAGTACTGGAGGACCATAATTCGTTCGGCGCAGGATCGATGACGGACCGTCGCCAATAAAGTAAAGTAAGTAAAACGATAATTAGTTTAGTGGTTTTATATTAATAATTAGCTTTAAAAATGCCACATACATAACTTTTCCAAATTTTGCTTGGTTGATGTGGTACAGTTAAATAAGTAACTCCATCCGTTGATAACCGCCGGATGTTACGAAACCAATAATGCGGCAATAAGTTGTTCTATGTTAAAATTTATAATTTTCCTAAAATACAATCATGACTATGGACTATGACTGTAATACGATTTCCATAGATAGGGTATGTTGCTGCTTCGTCGTAATTGCCTATTCCCGTCCTATCCAACACAAATTATTAAAAATATCAGCGATTTTTATGACACACAATGCAAATTTAGTTATTCTCTAATATTTTAGTTTGTAAACTATCATACGCGATCAATCAAAGTAAACTGAGATTTATTTAAATGCCACTTTTCATTAGAGAATTCCCAGCAGCCAAATTTCCTAGGTTTTTTCGTGCGACGAAGAAGAAAATGTCGATTAATCGTTTCAATTTCCGTCATTCATAAAACGAAAATGACTCACGCAACGCATTGTCGTTATTCTGCAGCCGGGAAAACTTGCATGACCTGCAGAAATTTTGCACAATAACATTTGTCATACCGTCCTACTCAAATACATGCGCACTAGCTTCGTAAACATTATTGTGATTTTTAGTTCGGACGATGAAAAATTTTGATGGACGGATTTTAAAACGGTACGACGAATTTAAGATATAAAGTCAGCTGCGTAATTTGAATAAAATGCTTTAATAATCGCTTTTTAGTGAATTCAAAGGGCACGGATCGGAAGGTAAGTGTGTTTGAGTCAAATTAGCAGCAGAACTTTTGGAGTATTCATTAAATCTGCCTAAGAAATGATGCAAATTAGAGTGGCTTGCCTTACTACGACGGGAATTAAAAATAAACCCTATCAATCGATGAATAAGCATCGTTAGAAAGTCACGGCAACATGACAATCAATTTTAGCTTGATGTTGCATCGGTCCAATCAAAGACACTGCCAGCTCTCTTAGGACCATGCATGGCCAGGGTGTGTCACAATGCGACGTACGCAATTTTTTTTTATTATGCACTTTTAATTTTATCCTAAGCATGATAACCTTTATGAGATGAACACGAAGAACTTTGTTTGACTAAAATATATTTTGTCTAATTTACTTGTTAGTTCATTGGCTTTTGTAGCCACCCTACTAGTATGAGTGTCTGTTCAGGAATGGGCTTGGTAATACTGTCATGTTACACGCAGCTTCAGAGCAACTGGATAGTGCATACTTCATTTTCTATGCCTACAGCTGCCTTCCATCTACATATCGTTCGCCAAACCGAATGATACCTGACAACTAACCACAGTCAATTTTGTCACATGTGCTTTGAACGCAGTTGTCAAATTATCTTCGGAAATAATGAATTCTTATTGACTCTCTTACTCTTCATTCATATTTGTACCAGCCTTTTACTAGCCGAATCGGAAAATTCATTTGGTCTAAAAACGTGTGAAGTATTGAAAAACATAGGAGAGCTAGGAATCACTGCAAATGAAAAAAATTATTTATCTTACAGCCTGCAAGCCAAAAACAATTTCCGTACGTGACATGCAGTGTAAAGAGTTCTAATGAAAAACCAAGGTGAATTCCTTTTCAAGTCTGACTGACGCGACAGAACCTCAGTCTTTCACTGTATACTTTTGTAACAACAAAGAATAATCATCATTTGAATCATAGATACTTATAATTGTTTATCGCTGGTTTATGTTGTGTATTTGTACTCAAAAGAATAGGCACGTCCTTTTCATGTCAGTTTCTCTACAGTAAGTCAATATTATTTTAAAGTAAACGTAACGTAAAATTATTTTAAAGATGGACGCAAAATAACCCAATTTTCTTTCAAATAACATCAGCTTAAAAATGATTTTGAGTGTACCAAGAAAATCACACATCAAAATGTAGACCAGTGCTTCTTTTCAAACAACTCTGGTTGAGCCCGGTGCCGGTATATCCGGTTCGAAAGTCGCACTGTTCTCAGGTGATAATAAGTTACGCACCGGTTGTCCAGAGTGCGTTTAACGATGTAGAAGAAAATCGGTCCTTCGAGGTACGGTTGCTTCCGTACTAAACCATATTCACGTAGAGGCATTCCACACAAATGTGGCGATAACTGGTAATTACCATTAATTGAGGTAACAGCTCCCGGTCCAGTAACCCTTTTTTTCAAACCCTCGTTAAGCTGTGCTGTGCGGTAGAGTTGCTCCGGTCGTAATTTCTAGTTTAGATTTTGGTACATTTGTCCTGAAATTTCATAAAATTTAATGTTTATTTGCTCTTGTTACAGAATTTACCTTCAACAAAATATCTAAGCTAATGGTCGTAACTTGACCAACCCTAAAACGCATACTTGTTAGTAACATTAGCATCAGAACCAGCAGTGCCTGCTACGAGCATCATTTTCGCAATTCTCACCCCAACTGACCCGTTGATACGTGCCATGGCATAAAGTGGCCGGAGCAAAGCAGTAGGTAGCGTATTTTGATGAAGCAACTGCCAATGTGCGTTTACGCTTGGTTCGAACTTCAAGTTTGCTGATGTTGGTAACTCTTTACAACTGTTTCCATCATGGCGGTTGGGAAATTTTCCAAGTATCCTCAAGTACTGCTAGGGGAAGGGCGGTAAAGACGGACACCTTAAGGTCAAGAGTCAATATCTACTCAAATATAACTGTATTGATTGCAATTTTCATACAAACTGAAACTTTAAGTCTCTGTCTAATAAAGTTACAGCGTGTACTAGAAAATTTCTTCCAAAATTTATACTTTTTTTAATATTATAAATATTATGTATAAATCAGAGTTTCTGCGCAGGGGCGGGAAAGACGGACACTCGCGAAAAGGTGTCACGCGCCGACGAATTATCAGTATTAAGAATGATTAACATATTTTATCATGTATTTAGGAAAGAATTGGCTTGGGAAAACCCCCTACCCAATTCCCCCTTTGAGCGAGGAAATAAAATGGTTCCCTTTTATAATCTTCAATATTTTAATTGGTGATGAATTAATCGTTTCTAAAAGTTGGCCTATTCCAACTGTTAAATGGTTTCTGGATACTTTTACATGTATAATATGCAAGTATTTGCAATTTAAATCGTTGTTAGGCAAAATGAATACGGAATCTTTGTGTCCGTCTTTCCCTACCTTCGGGTGTCCGTCTTTCCCGACTTGGATACCATTTTTTCAAACTTTAATAACTTTTTACTGAATATTCAAAAATTCACTAGATTTCCAATGGACATTCAGTGAAGGGTCAAACTAACGTAATGTCGTCGATATAGCACGAAAGTATTGCTTTTTAACGATTTACCAGCTATTTTCTTCTCACACAAAATTACATCGGTTAGCGTATGTAGGCATTTTTTCTTTGTTTTGCTTATAAATTTGACAGCTGCGCTGCTAGAAATCGGCAGTTTAATTCAAAAGTGTTTATTCAGTCTATAGAAACATTTCCCATCATTGGTTTGCTTCAAAAAATTATTGTTTATGAAATATGATAAGTGTCCGTCTTTCCCGCAGTGTCCGTCTTTACTGCCCTTCCCCTACATTGTACGGAATGTGAATGTAGATTACTTACATAACTTGAGCATAATATTCAGGCACGGCTCTGATTCTAATTATGGTAGAGGTTAATCAACACCTCAATTAAATAATAATGTCATAACTATTTATAAGTCATCTTAAACTTTTGCATTATTATAGAGCAACTGCTACTCTATAGTAATCCCAATGTTCGTCACCCATATCTTTTAGCAGCCAAACCCAACTGCAACTTCATTACCGTTATGTAGACAAATTTTGATTCAACAGAGATAATTTCCGATCACAGCCCGGATCTAAATTTATCATTGAGCACATTTTATCCAGTGAGCTGATTAACCCATTTCGCAGGCAACCGATTGCCCTTTGTCACTCCTCATGACGGAACCTGTATACAGGCAGCTTCTCGATATAGGTACCGAAAATTTCCCCTTTGCTCCCAACGTTCAGTGTCAGGGCGACAATCAAAACATCGTTATCGGTGACAATCAAACAATCCGGCTTCCACTCAACCTCTGTCGCTTGTCTTTCGGCAGCGAAGGGGAAAGCTATCAGCAACACATAGTATCTGCCATTTACCGTGAACCACAGTTTGAAATAAGCGGGTTGGCAAAATTTTGATGAGAACGGAACAATCCAGTTGCCTACCGATCATTTGCTGCAACAATCATGGCACTTGAATTAGGTAAGTTAGGCGGAAAGCGAGCCTTTAATAGTCCTTTGATGAGGAATATGATAGGCTCCCTCACACAGATGGAAAATTCTGGCATTGTGTTGCCGTGAAGAGAGGTAAGCGTAGTCCGTGTACTGATTTTATTCTGCAAAACATCATGTAGCTAAATGGGTGCTGACTACTACGATCAGTAACTATGGAAATAAATATTTGGATAATTGGTTTTCGCTGCTATTGCTCACGGTGTGCATCAACTATGATTATGAATCGACACATTATTGAATGAAACACAATAAAATATGCCCACAGTAATAAATACGTACAACAGTATTAATACTGTGAAAGCACCTAATTCCAATCACCTAAGGCATGATTCATCTTTAAGTCCCCGTTGAAAAATATAGCTATGATATTTATTTACAGGGTATGTGTCTTTAGCAAGTATTTTCAATTATGTTTCATGGAAAAATAATAAAATGCCAAAATTGTTTACGGAAAGTTAAAAAGATGCATCAAAGTATGATGTATCAGTGCACCTAATTCCGATCATCAATTTTAAAGGGTGATTCTAATTCCGATCACAGGTGTATCAAATTCCGATCACGTCATTATGAACTGTTAAAGTATAAAACTATTGTCAACTTATACCAAATTGATCTAAAATGTTTTGCGTTTATATAGTCTAACGACAATCCCCCTACCAGTCGCCTTCTGCTTGCGTAAATAATTATTATTATCATTAGATTAATATTCTTAAAATTTGTGTACTCGAGAGCTCGACAAGCGGATTAATATGAAACTTTCCCCTTCTTTTACCTTCGTTCAACTGTTACAATTACAATAAAATTGAGCGACATTTGATGTCTTTATAAAGTTTTGATCATAAGTAATAATAAAAATCAAATCAGAAAGGTTGTGTTTTAGATATGACCGCGTAATTGGCGTAGAACTACGTTAGGCTGGTTTTCGCGAAGAAAATTGTACCGTATTTTTGATAGGTGAGCTATTTTGTGATATCAAAAACGAATATTTTTACAAGTGCCAAAATCGGAGTATTTCAGTATAGAAATCTGCCTCACGCATCCAGCTATTAAAAAAAAGTTCTAGGAGAAAACTTAAGTCTTCAAAATATGTTATTGTTATATTACAAAAACAGGCATTGATAAGATAGTTCACAACTGCACTATCGCTGTCGCTTGTTTGCAGCGTTAGAAAAGCAAAACATCTGAGCCTCTCAGTTGGCCTCGAGGTACGGCACTGGTACAGTCTAATAACCCGATCAAATGAAAATATCAAATTTATAACAGGATGAGTTCTAAATAACAAATATTTTATAACAAAATCTTCTCGGCTGGCAAATGAGTGAACATGTGCAAATATATCACCTCTGTTTTCTAACTCCTATCTCTACCTCCACGAGGTGCCGGCTGGGGTACGGTAGCCAAAGTTGCGCACCTGGTGGTACGCAACTTTGGTTGTCGTATGCAGACAGAGAAGGTGGAACACTCGCCGTGTGGTTTCCGGCTACCTAATCATGCAGTTCGGCGCAGGATTTTCGGAGGGCGCGGCTGCGGGATGTGAGCACACCGGGAGAGAGTTATTTTCTCAGCTGGCTTAGCACAGAGAGAGAGACTCTTAATCGGTCTGTTTTACACAATCTGCACTTACGCCCTTTGGCGGTTGGGGCCGAATTGTACGTTTGGGCAAAAATTGAGCCACGGGACCTGATCTTGCCGGGAGTCGGCAAATTAGGTGCCCCTAAGTCAAGGTCTACCTCCGTGCCGATGACTGAATGGCTGGAGGGGTGGAAACATGCCAGTCGCGAACGGAGTGCTTTGGGCATCTTGCCCCTACTGTGCCATGCGGGGCTCTGGTACGGTCGATCTTTGTTGTCCCTTGCGTTTCGTGGGAACAGCATAGTAGTCCTGCCCAATTTCCCTTATGGGTTTTACGCCAAGTGCGTTCTGGCCAACTTAATTGGCTTCGCTTACAATTTACTGTCTGATCTGTGTTGGAGATTGTTTGTGCATATACTGCGCTAGTCAAATAGTTAGAGTCGCACAAATAAATCTTCAACACAAACGGGCAGCAAATTTGTATTTATGCGAAAAACTTTTTAATGGCTCTGTCACCATCGCATTGGTCCAGGAGCCATATTTTCGCAAGGGGTACTTTCATTCGACGGATATTGGAAACCAGAACTTTGCTGTTTTCAGCAAAACTGGTATGACAAATCCTCGTTTGATGCCCAGGGCATGCATATTGTTGCATAGGTCAATAAGTGCATGCCTTATCTCTGAGTTGACTACTCGAGATATTTGTGCAGTCACAGTAGAATTCGTCGTGGATGATGTCCATAGGCGCTATGTCTACTGTTCTGCATACTTACCACACGATGAACCGTCTCCCAGCGACGATTTCAGAAATGTGGTGAGATACTGCCAATCTACTGGGCTTCCGCTCATTGTAGGCAGTGATGCCAATGCCCATCACATCATTTGGGGTAGCTCGGATATCAATCTGAGAGGCTCTAATTTGATGGAATATTTGAGTAGTACCAACCTTGGAATACTCAACATTGGCAATTGTCCAACTTTCATACGAGCTGGTAGAGAGGAAGTGTTAGATATAACACTCTGCTCTAACAGAATCAGTCATGAGTTGGCACAATGGCATGTTTCAAATGAGACACCAATATCTGATCATTGCTTTATATATTTTGATCATTTGGGTGTCTCCTTGAACGCTGCAACATTTCGCAATCCGAGATTTTCTGACTGGGAACTCTTTGAGGAGGAACTGGCGACGAAATTTCAAGGATTCGAACCGACGATTGAGTCATCGATCGACTTGGATGTGGCTGTAGATGTCACAACATCTTTTATTGCGGAAGCTTTTGAAGTAGCTTGCCCGCTAAAAACTATTAAAATGACTAGAGGAACACCGTGGTGGAACTCTCATCTCGCGGAACTAAAGAAACGATGCAGGAGAGCCTGGAATAGACGTCGGAGGGATGGCGTGGAGCCTTTCAAGCAGGCCCGGAAAGCCTATGCAAAGGCTCTACGATCTTCAGCACGCACGAGCTGGCACAGGTTCTGTAGCAACGTTTCCAGTTTCGGCGAGGCAAGTCGACTTAATAAAATACTGTCAAAATCGAAAGATTATCAGGTTAATAACATTCGAAGTTCGAACGGTGAATACTGTTCGAATGACAATGAAATCCTGGAATGTCTCTTTTATAGTCACTTTCCGGGCTGTGTGGAACCTGAAGTTCGAAACGATCCAGAAATCGTTTTAGGTGGCTTAGACTCATGGGCTTTTGCTCGGAGACTTGTCACAACTGAAGCGATTGAGTGGGCCGTGAACAGCTTCTCTCCATACAAATCTCCTGGAACAGATGGAATATACCCTATTCTACTGCAAAAAGGATTCAAGTACTTCAAACACATTCTGAGAAGGATGTTTGTGTGTAGTATTGCTATTGGGTACATCCCAACTCAATGGCGTGAAATAACCATTAAGTTTATTCCTAAAGGTGGACGCGCGACATACGAGCAAGCAAAAAGTTTTAGACCAATCAGTCTAACGTCTTTCTTGCTTAAATCACTTGAGCGGATTGTTGATCACCACATCCGCGAAACAAGCTTAGTAGAAGTTCCTCTTCATTCAGCACAGCATGCTTATCAAAGTGGCAAGTCTACAACCACTTTATTACATGATGTGGTGGATAAAATTGAGGTTGCTTTTTCACAAAAGGAATCTTGCTTAGGAACTTTTTTGGATATTGAAGGCGCGTTTGATAACGTATCTTTCGCTTCCATTTTGGAGGCTGCTCGTTATCATAATGTGCCTTCAATAATCATAAAGTGGATAGAACAAATGCTTAGTAACCGATTGCTTTTTTCGTCCTTACGGCAAGCAAGCATTTGGAAGCAAAGTGTTTGTGGATGTCCACAAGGTGGCGTTCTCTCGCCTCTTTTATGGAACCTTGTGGCGGACGGCCTATTGAGGAAACTCAATGGTCTAGGCTATCCGTCATATGGTTTTGCGGATGACTATCTCATCCTAGTAGTTGGAAAGTGCATAAGCACATTATTTGACTTAATGCAGCAGGCACTACGTGTCGTAGAAACGTGGTGCCGAGAAACTGCACTTTCGGTAAATCCGAGCAAAACATCTATCGTCTTATTTTCAAGACGTAGAAATACCAATGGAGCTCGCGCTCTGCGCTTTTACGATTCGGATGTTGATGTTGTGAACGAAGTGAAGTACGTGGGGTTGATTCTCAACTCCAAGCTTGACTGGTCCACAAATATTGATTTCCGAATTAAAAAAGCGTGCATGGCCTTTGGCCAATGTAGACGAGCAATTGGCAACTCTTGGGGGCTTAAACCCAAATACATACACTGGTTATACACGGTCGTTGTCAGACCAATACTGGCGTATGGTTGTCTTGTATGGTGGCAGAGAGGGGAAGTTGTGACTGTCCAGACAAAGCTAAACCATCTTCAAAGGATGTGTTTAATGGCAATGTCTGGTGCATTTACTACAACTCCTACTGCCGCCCTAGAAGCTATTTTCAATATTAAACCTCTACACTTCCACCTGAAGCAAGAGGCACTAATATGTGCTTATCGACTACACGCGATTGGCCTTTGGCAGTCTGTGGACGGTTCCACTGGTCATACTCGATTGTGGTCGCAAATTGTTGCTGAGGACAAGTTTGCCCTTGCTCCTAGCGATGTAACGCTCATGCGTACTTTCCCGTATAGGACTTTCTCAAGTGACTTTCCTCCTAGAGAGGATTGGATGTCAGGCTACATGGAAAGGAAAATTTCCGACTATGTGGTCTGTTATACCGATGGTTCCTTGTACGAAGGTCGCGCGGGTGCTGGTGTTTACTGCCGTGAGCTGGAATTGGAGGAATCCTATTCGTTGGGTAGTTACTGCACCGTTTTTCAAGCTGAAATCTTTGCAATTATGTGCGGAGCTCAGTTTGCACTTCAGAAAGAACTGATAGGCAAGATTATCTACTTCTGTTCTGACAGTCAAGCCGCTATAAAAGCCCTTTGTGCGGCTAATTCTAAATCTAAAACAGTCATCGCCTGCCACACCCAATTAGAAGAACTAAGCATTCTAAATGCCGTTCATCTGGTTTGGGTTCCTGGCCATTCTGGTATAACCGGAAATGAATGGGCTGATGAACTAGCAAGATCTGGAGCAGAAAAGTCGGTTTTCGGACCGGAACCTGCTTTACCAATTGCGGCATGTTGGATAAAACAAAAGATTCGATCTTGGTTTTCATCTGAACATGTACGTTATTGGGAAAATCTTGAAACTTGTCGTCAAACGAAAAGTTTCATTGTTAAGCCTTGTGAGAAGGTTGCGAAATTTCTTTTGCAACACTCAAAGGTAAATTGCAGTATTCTTGTCAGATCACTGACTGGTCACTGCAGACTAAATTATCATATGGCTACGATTCAGCGAGCTGAATCGTTTCATTGTAATTTATGTGAATCCGACTACGGTACACCATATCACGTAATTTGCAACTGTCCTGCAGTAGCACAATTGCGTCATAGGATCTTTGGATCCTACGTCTTAAATGAATCGGATTTTAGGAAACTAAAATTACGAGACATTTTGATGTTCCTTACCGAAAGCGGTATTGAGCTATAAGCTCTTATTTATCATGAGTATACCCCCCAGGGGGTGTACTTTTGATAAGTTAACTACCAAGGATTGCAGTATCCCCTCGGGGGTACAAAAATCTCTCGGTATATATATGTTTGTGTTTGTCCAAATTCCTCATCCACCCCTTCCTATTCCTCCTGTTTTCCTTCCCGTCCTCATCAGGTAAATGATGACACGGGCAAGATGGGCAAGGCACAAATCTTCCACATGATTGTGAGGAACGTGCTGCTCGAGCCAAAGATGCTGATACCTGATACCTGATACGGCACTGGTACAGTCTAATAACCCGATCAAATGAAAATATCAAATTTATAACAGGATGAGTTCTAAATAACAAATATTTTATAACAAAATCTTCTCCGCGTTTTGTTATAAACTTAATCTCGTTAATAGTTAACATAACCAAAATAGTAACAAAATTTGCTCCAGCCATATCACAAATATAACAAATTATGATATAATTTGAGCTAGTTTATATCAAGATATTATATCAGTAGAGTAAGGAGGGGTAAAAGTGCGATGCGGGTAAAAATTCGATTCAATGATTTATCGGTGCAGATTCCGAGTAAATTGACTACATTGGCATGGATGGGTGACTACTTTGACAGCTTGAATCTAACGTAAACTTTCGTTGCTTGCGAGGTATAGTTGCTGAGTTATGTGCAAATGTTATTTTAGGGCGGTTTTGATGTAATTTTTCGTTATACGGCAAATACGATATCAACAGGAGGATATTACTTGTTAAAAATTTGTAGCAGCATTTTACATCACTCA
Source organism: Sabethes cyaneus (assembly GCF_943734655.1). Taxonomy (NCBI): domain Eukaryota; kingdom Metazoa; phylum Arthropoda; class Insecta; order Diptera; family Culicidae; genus Sabethes; species Sabethes cyaneus. The sequence goes on along the minus strand of NC_071353.1, from coordinate 104,972,818 downwards.
CATAATATATTTCGCTTTTACATAATTTAATCTAACACCATCAAGCGCCTAGCGGGGTAAGTAAGTGCGATTCACGGACGGGGCAAAAGTGCGATTCATGAACGAGGCAAAAATGTATAGCTAATTATATACAGCTTTAGGCACTATATTACAGATACTAGAAATGGAAGATCTACAGAAAACTGTGTGCTCTACAGTGTTGGCCGAAGGAAAACAATGTTTTTCCGATGATGAAACAACAAACAAATGTTTGGAAAAGTTTCGATCTAACGAAGGCTGCAATACACCAGCACAAAATAGGAAAAGTGCGAATTGAGAATATTCCTTACCGAAACATAACGCAGATTGAAGATATGGTTTTGTTAGGTACTGTTGTGCGAATTTCATGGATTGGAGCTTCACAGTTTTGCCCCGTGGTATTCGCACTTTTGCCCCGCTAGTAGGGTAAAAGTGCGAATCGGCACTGGATCAGAAGAAAGTGTAACATGTGACCATGTCCCATAGTAACTGTAAATAGTTCAAAAAATTGTATTTTGTTTTGCATGTTAGGAGTAAGGAAAAAATTGTTTATTTATATAATAAAACCCCCTTATCGAGACGCCGCGGTTACCATTGGCTCCACTGCACGAACCGACCGAGAGCGGAGGAGTTCTGCCGTAACGCAAGGTAGTTCCGCTGAAGCCTACAAGAGGGAGTTGCTTGCGATCAGCAAGGAGATCGGGGCTTTTGGAGTTCTGGCAAGCGAGGCGATCGGACGTACCTCAGAGTGGGAGTAACGAGTTGCCACTCCCATGCGGTATCAAGAAGGAAGTTCGTGTCGACCGTGTTCCGTGAAGTGCTGTGAGTAGCCTGGAAAAAAATCCCGCTACTTAAATCTACCGCATTAGACCCGCGCTGCGTAAATCGTGCGAGCGGGTTCTCAACACGATTTAGGGTCGATCTGCCTTTTCGGGCGAAGTCCGTGTAAATGCCGAGGAGAGAAGGAAGAATCCGTGTGCCCTGAGGTGAAGTGTGTCCGCGAAAATAATTAACTGCTATCTCGATAGCCCGTTTCCGTAAAATATCGGCGGGTGAGCCAGTGCAAGGACTCCATTCCAAAAAAATGTACCCGGGCACGTGGTAGCCACTATAGTGGACGGACTAAGTGTCAGTCAGTGCGCTAAGAGTATAGAAAATCCACCCACAAGAAGAGTTTGCCTTGCAGGCGATAGCCTCGTGTCGTACACCTAAGAAGAGCCCCGCCCGCAGAACAACGGTCCCGTGCTCGCCAAGCAGCCAATGCGCGTCCGGGGAAAGTTCTACTCGTTCTACATCGGTTAGATAGGAAGCCCCCCTGGGAGAAAACGGTAAGTCTACATGCTCGAATCAAATCATAAGTAGAACCCTTTTACTTACAAAAGAAGAATTTATTTTGCAAAACACTATTACTGCAGATGATTTATAGTTGAATGTGACGACATTGAGTTACTGCATTACTATAAAATATATTATGTTGTTGTCCTTCTTTATGTCTCACGAAAATTAATGACAACTTCAAACATCGCACTTATGCCCCGCCCTACTGTATTCACTCTTGCTGTATAACCAAATTGTGACAAAGCGTGTTATAAGTAACAGAACGAGATAGAATCTTGGTAGAAAATTTTGTGTGTCGTAAGTTTTTTTTATCAGATTTATAACAAAGTTTGATAGATATATCAACTTCCCAAGTAACACACTTTAGGTCCATTTTGTTGAAGCAACCGGATTACTACTGAAATTAGTCATATTTCGGTTACCACAACAATTTTGTTACAACCGTGGTAGTAGGGTTGAGCAACAATTCTGTAAGATTTTTGTTAGAATCATCTGATCGGGAAGCTAGACGTCACATGTTCGAATCTCGACTGAAAGAGTCAAAGGATTTGTAGCATTAGTCCTACAATTGTTCCGTACTCTTACAGCTGGCTGCGAAGTCTGTCGTATAAAAACAGAAGGTCAAAATTCTAAATCGGAATGTAGCACCTAGGCTATACTGTGCTTTGTAGTAAGCAAAAATACGCAAATTTATTTTGCTTCTTTATCTTGAAGCAGCAGCAGCCACAAGCTTGGTGTGTGTAATGGTCGTCCGTGCCCGGGAACCAAGACTATCATACAGAAAATGTATGGAAAAATTTTTATCTTGAAAGCTTTCGGTAATTTTAACTATTTAACGATTGGCAAATTATCTTTTCAAGAAAGCCTTACAATTGCTGCATCGTTTATGATTAAAATCCATTTTAAATTTCAAGAGCTATTAGCGTTCAAAATATTTCATTCTTTCGTGATGCTGGCTGTGGCTTGACTCCAAATTTTGTATAGACACCCTGCCGTAAGACGTAGTTCTACGTCAAAAGATTTCAATAATCTTACCATGTTATCATGTTGCGAATAATCCTAAAATCCAAATAGCAACTTCGTTAGCACGCATTATTTTACGAGTTTATAAGTTTGTTATAAGTGATCGGAATTAAAAGTAGAAAAAAAATTATGTTCATAATTCCGGTCAATCACTTTAATGGAATAAAGTCCGCAAATTCGGCATATTTTCAGCCAAATTTGATATAGAACGGTTATATATGCTTGTATCTATTTGTTATCATAGAATACCGAAGGAGGTAATATGTTTCCACAATGCTATGATCTTAGCAAATTTGATCATGCGCTTATCACTTAGGCTAAGAAAATACATTTCGAAGGCGTTCTTCGCTACTGCCTGTCGAATTTAATTTATTTTGAAGCGCATGGTGCCCCAAAGGCAGTTATTTTTTAACAACTGACACATAAACATATAGCACAATAACTAAGCATGCTCACTTGCTACAGATTTTGGACTATACCTTTCTAGGCCACCCATTCCTCCGGTAGTTGTCCCTCACCCCAAACCCTGGAGGAACCAACCGAAGTTTTGGTTTTACCTTGCATGCATATCTCGTTAATCGTGATGTCACTGCTAAACAAGTTCGTGAATAAACCCGAAAACGCATGGACACTAATGATAACGGGTGACAACTAAAATTTTGGAATTTTTTCGAGGCCCCCATGCCCAACAGCAAACAAGCTCAGAGAGAAATGAGAGTGTATATGTGTTGGCTCGCTGTCTTCTCTTTCTGACAGTATTTTTTGTTTTCTTTCCAAGTTTTGCTCAAAATGGCACTGAAACACTTCTACGAATTGCACAAAGATCTCGGCAAAAAGTATACGGTACAACATTTTAGAAACGAAAATGTTGCAGCTTCGACTATTTACCATATCCTAAGATCCCCAACAACTACTCGCAAGCAAGGTAGAGGAAGACCAGCCAAAATTATGGACGCAAAAGGACTTCATTCTCTTTTTCGAGCAAGGATTCCGTGACCCAACGGAACGGGATGCCGCCAAAAAGTTCAACTGTCCCCACCAGTACATCTGCAAAACATTGATAAGAGTTGGAATAAAGTGCCGAAAAAAGATAAGAGCCCCAGATCACATCGAGCAACAGATTTCGAAGCTGAAATCCCAATGCTGCTGGTTGATAAAAAATATTCCAGAAAATGCTTTGTTTTGGACGACGAAAGTTACTTCCCCCTTTCGAAGACGCACTTTCCCGGAAATGATCGATAGGACTATTCCATGAATAGTTCTACTGCATTTCCGAACCTTAAAATACAAGTTTAAACCAGACTTGTTATAACTTATAAACACCGCCCGGAGCGATGCCGCTGCTATTCATCCAAGCACGCACCACAGCGGAAGTTTGCGATAGTAGCACGCGCAGTGCTACTGCTGCATATTGGCACGCATCCGAAGAAACCAAGAACCCGAACGAGGTACTTTGTTTTCGGCTTCGGCACGGATGAGCACGGAGCGAAGGCTTGCATGATTTCGTTCTCTGCATTCTTCATTTCTCTTCATACGTTCATATTCGGTGTGACTGAGTTGTTATAGGAACTTCGGGCTCCGTGCTCTAGCCGTGCTCCCTAGGTGCCAGCTGGTATAAGCTAGCACGGTTTAGCTCGTACACTAGAAGAACCAAAATAAATCCTTCACGGAGCGAAAAAATTCCAGTTGGTTTCAAACAAAATGATTGTTACACTAAGCCTCAATAAAATATTTTTAAAACAACCTGGGTTTTTATGCCGCTTTGAGGATGAATAGTTATTTCTACTCAAAGTGGCTTTTCCCAGCCACAATATTTCATTTAGACCATTATGGTCGGTTGGAATTAAGATAAATAAATAATAATAATAATAATAACCTGAAAATATTATTATTTTGAAACGAAATTCTATTTGAATCAAGAAAACAACATTCGATGTAATCACTACTAGGATACAGGAAAACATTTCGAAACAAGTTAATTTTTCGATTTACGGATGTTTTTTCTAAACTGATTATTAATTCGTCTATAAAAAGCATCCGATTGTGTTTTGTGCCGGAATATTCAACGTGCGAAATTTAATAGTTCATTCATAAAAATATTGAGCATAATGTAACATTTTTCAATTATGAAACGCATCATAATCTTAGTCAAAGGAATTTCTATGGTGATGATTTGTACGACACACAGCAGGTTTCCTGCATTTTCGTCCGATGTCGCCCGGAGCGCACCGAATACAGATTCGCGTTGACGGCATTAAACGATCTCTTGCACACTCATAGAAATGCCCGTATGTACGTGTAGGTGAAAATCTGCCAAAATGTTTCGATCTCTTGCGCTCTTTAAGAAATTCCTATTCCGCTTCACCCCTACAGTAAACTTTTGGAGGTGGCAGCAGCTTACGTTCGTCAACGCGAATAGCACCGCACTTAACAACAGAAATTGGTGCCGTGGTACAGAGTCATAAGTTGTTCGGACAGGAGTCGGCGAAGTGCACCGAAACCGGGTGCGTGTGACCTGTGAACAAAGGAGCATGTTTTAGCACCGTTAGCGAACTCAAACATAAGTTTGAACAGAAAGTGATGCTGTACATTTCATTGTCATTTCCGAGAGAAATGTTTTGAAGCCATGGTAAAAGCCCTCTAGTCTAGCAAGTAATCAAGATGTGATCTCCGAAGCATCATTGGAAAAGAATAATTGAAATTTTTGATAAAATACTTTATAATTCATTAAATATGCATCTTAGCGAAAAGCAGTCTTCACAGAAATTGTGTATTTTAGCATACTGAATAACTTTGTAGAACATTTGAAAGCCATAAAAGAATCGTGTGTTAAGTTATTGCAGCATAATTGATTTTTAAGCGCTCTTTTCAATCACATCATTATAATTCGCAACCAGTAAGAGATAGATAATTACTATATTCAGCAAAGTTGCTTATTCTAGTTTGTTCTATAAATTTTACAAACTAAAAGTTTGTATCACCCTAATAGGCGCATTCACGATTACCCTAATAGTGCAGAAAAATGCGCTATATTTTATTATTAAACTTCTCCGAAGACACGAGTTCTGCAGTTACGAGCCATAGTACGCGCTGTCAGAATCCGGGAGATTACTATGAATTCGGAACCGGTTCCCATAAAGTGACATTTCAACATCAGTAATATATGTCAAGTCGCATATCAAAAAACATCAGCACTCGACAAAATATTGATTGGTGACCGTCTAGTGATGTCTCTCAGAACTCATATAGCCCAGGCTTCGAACAAGTTTCTTTTCTGATCCAAGCACGGATTTCGAAGGAACTTTTTTGGACCTCGAATCGGCCATATGGTCTCTGAGATCCAAATTCTGTTTCATTTAAAACTTGAACTCAGAGGTTTATCTTAACATAACACAGAAAATCACTTTATATTTATCGTCACTCCAAGCCCATGTTTGTATAAGACTAAATTAACTCATTTTCCATTTGATCGAACAAAAAATACTTTATTCATCGTCCTTGTAAATCGTGCCGTCCTTTTGCACCCTTGAAAGCCGTAGGTCGGCTACCGGACTAACCGGCTGTCAAGCTCATCAACTATTCCTCAAGAGTTACCAAAAGTTTGCTTGTTTGACCCTGCCTGAAACTGAAACGGTTGCTTTTCCGAATAATTTACAGTCGAGAACGAAAAACTAGTGATCTTGCTGGTATGATGAAATAAGATTTTCCTTCGCTTCGGTTTTAGTTCGTTGTGACACTGAAAACGACTGTGCGGCTATTTTTCTGTTGCCATACTGTATTGCATTATACTCGGTTCATCTTCTTTGGGCTGCTTCCCGGAAAATTACACCATCGCATCGGGCAGAAGGTTCTCAACTCGTTTCAAGCGGTTTTGTTTTGGAATTCCATACATTGCTTTTCCGGTGACTTCCGACGCTTCTATAGCGTCGATGGATACCAATCGGTTAGCTCCTTTACTTCGCGTAACAAACTTCTCCACTTAACCGCACAGGATATTGGAGAAAAATACATTTACAAAACCCATCGGATTTGTAAATTTGGGGTTGTTCAAAGATTCGTTATGCTACTTGTTGATATTTAATTTTATCCTTTTGTCTAGTTTTAATTGTGAATGGTACAGATTTGGAAGACTTGGATCAGTTTACAAACGCGCATAATTTTGCTTTAAAATTTCACTTTTACGAGTCGATCTGTCAAACTGCGTGTAGCGTTAATAAATTTCAGGTTAGAGTTAGTACGTACCCTGTTTCACTTCTAAGATTAGCTTAATTGTATCGACTACTTCTTCTCAGTTTTAATCTATATCGTTTAAATTAACGAAAAGCCTAGGCGTTGCATTCTGTTTTAGAAACTTGACCTTTTCATTTGTTTATCAAACTTCGCAGCCAGCTGTTAGAGTACAGGACAATTGCGTGGCTACTGCCATACTCCTGTTGACCCTAACAGCCTCTTCCTGCCGAGATTCGAACATCCGCGACTAGCCCAGTGCACCAGCGTCGTACCTCGCAGCTACTAGAACGATTCTATATCGTTTATGTGTTGTTACAATGCGTCAGAATATTTGGTACCTACTTTTTTGAGCATGCTAATAATATATTTTGACCCTTGTTTTCTTGAGGTGTTATCGATATAATTAGTATGTTTTTGTATTGGTGCACCCAAGAAAGACAGTATGAAAAATAAACGTAAAAGAGCTTGAATATACATTAAGGAAAATTCTGTCAAATCTTTCAGAGCACTGTTTCACTTAAGCATTTTCTTGTACGCGATACATACGATTCATCATTCAAGTTTGACCCAACTTTCATGTATTCTTCCGTGATTTAATTCTGGAAGCAGAACAAACATCGGCGACCATCCACTGATGATGGCAGATATTTGCAGAGGACTCACCACGCTACCGCATGCAACCATTCGTTTCGCTCATTTCCCTAGTTTGCCTTTCTTGTTTACCTTGCATAAGACCGCACTGCTCTTTCATCCGCATACTGTGGACGTACCAACCCATAATCTGCATGGGGAGTTAAATACGGAACGGGTGGTAATAATGTTAGCTGCTCTTGAACGTTGGAGTTTGGTCTTGCGCTTTTGCTTACCTTTTGGTATCATCGGATATGCAGAGATGTTTTCTTTTTGAAAACTCACAAAATTGTCTTGCGGTAGATTTCCAATTTGAGCTCGCAGAACAATGAGAACATAACTTTCGAACACTGAGCAAAGCTGATGTAGGGGAACGGGGTGTTAGCCCGACAACATAAGGGAAATGATTAATCTGAGACCAAATATTTATCGTTACTTTCTTTCTCCCAGAATTGTTTGCCTCTATATTGTGCGCAATTAGATATCAGGACTGCCCGTGCTTTTAGGTTCATATTTTAGACTCGAAATTGTGCTTAAAATTGCTTCTTACTCCGCAGACAAAATAATTTAAGCTCTGCTCCAAAGTTTTTGAGCACATTAATGAGGCATTTGGGCCTGTGAACCATTTCGCGAAACTTTTTAACTTTTAATTTTGAATTGTGGACTATTTCATTCTTTGATAGACAGGTACTTGTTTCTCAATGAGAGCAAAAAAGGTGAGGAGGGAGATAGGATGCTGAAATAGCGAATGTTTTTATTTAACCCGGGTTAAAACTGGATGATATTTTGGTGTCCATTTGCTCCTATTTGATAAATAAAATTCATCCAATTTCAACCCTGGTTAATTTAACCAAATTAGTAAATTCACTATATACCCATGCATTGGTAAGACAAATCAGATGATCCTCACTTGTGTATATCTCATTGTCAAGAATTTTAACTATCGAATTGTGAAAAATAACCATGCTTCAAAGCAGGGTTGCCGAGCTGCAGACTTATAGTCTCAAATAATGCCACAGAAGAATTAATATTTGCAGCATACATTTCAACGAACTCGCCCTTTTCGGCTGAGAATGGCAACTAATGCTTAAATATTTTGAGTTGTTGACCTAGATTGTTCAGAGCGATAATAGGGTGCTGCGCTTACGTAAATAAAAACTTTACCGCTATTTAACAATACTGAAACGAATGTAGCACTCATAGACTTTAATGTGTTACAACTATTTTCATAAAAATGTAATTAATTTGCTCATTTTTATTCAATGAACATCAAAACCACTGTTTCTCCACTGGCACGTAATTAGGCTGAAAAAATAGAAGCAACCGCTTACGCGTATCCGTTCTTGATGATGGTTTGGAAAACACACAATTATGACCACGTTTACCTATTCTAGAAATTAAACAGCTGTGAATACGGTATCTCAGAGCAATTCTACTTCTTTTTATCACGGAGAAACACAAAAATTCCCCTCTGATATGAAAATACAAATCAATTTTCATTCACTAGCCCTTTGCAGCATTTGGCTTTTACTTTCAGCATATGGTGCTCTATTTACACTACTACAAATATGCGAGAAGATGCGCCTGAAACTCTTCTATCGTGTCGACATAGCTAGTTTTTGAGTGACAACCAGTTGCTTGTAGTGCTAGCGTATTTGAACGATTTAATTAATGCACACTAACGCCAGAAGCAAAACTAGTTATCTTCAATGAACTGCAGCTGAATACATACCATGGTATGTAGGCAATACCGACACGTTATCCGTTTTCACGTTATCCATCTGTTTCGCTTTTGATCTGTTTTTAAACAACAGTAATCCTCGGAATAGGACCTAGGATAGGACTGGTTGGTGCTATTTTCTGATTGTAATTTCTCAGACTTCTTCAAATAGATATAGCTGGTTTTTGGCAGACGATTGGCCTTTTTTCAATGTGTGGACTCATTACTGCGACCAGTACAGTTGACCTATTGTAATAACGCCCGAATGTTTGCTGTATTATGAGCTGCACTGCATTTGTTTTTCTATAAACGCTATTGAGTGAGCGCTATGCTAATTAAATTTCATGCGTGCTTGTGTCTGTGTGTATTGATAGGGTTCATCCTTCCTTCGAAGCTTGATCTACTTTACCCACTTATTCCTCGTTGCCAGCACTATCCCAGATTATAACCGTCCCTGGTGAGGACTCTTTCTTCCTCTGACCAGTACACTTATAACTATAGGAGGGACTTTTGCTCTGTCAAGAGGCTTCAGTGAGTAAATATATAGAATTCAACACGAAAGAAGGGTAAATGAGGGGCCTGAGAATAAACTCATGATAAAGTCACTTGACAGTTGACATCGAATGGCTTGATTCTACTAAGATTCGAACCGAACCCACAACCACTTGCTTGTCAAAGCACACTCAGTAACCTTGCGGCTACGGAGCCCCCTATAAGACGATAAGCTTTTGATAAGCCCATACAACATGCCAAAAATCAGCTTTATTGTTAATTGCGCAACTATGAAATTATGGTGGGCGTACGCGCAATACCACCTACTGAATTATTCGGTGGATTGCTTTGTAACTGTTATGGTTTGTATCATACAGGTTTTTTCGTCCTACTGGATTTAGAAAACAACACAGACACCACTATAGACAATTTAGCGGCAGTAACTTCATCATTTCTCGCGACTGTAAAGGCCCAGACACAATGCATACGGATTTTACTACGTTGCGGATATTTGACAGAAAACCCATAGAAAAACTGTCGCAATGTTGTAAAATCCGTATGCATTGTGTTTGGACCTTAACTCAAATTCAGTAGCGTTTTATTATGACCAAAATGCACTTCGCTATTCAGTACATATTATTCTATCAATTGGTATAAAAATCTTGTCTCGAATAGATATAGTTTCAACGTAATTCCTGAATATTGTTCAGGCTACCGCTTAATGGGCTGAAAATACCCTCCCGAACCCTATGTTGTGCTTTGGAATACTATAAACGGTAGCGCTTTCAATACACGGTTGCCTTCATTCCGTTCGGTAGAAGGAAATAATCATTGATTAGAAGGAAGTAATCAGGGGCCATCCATATACCACGTGGACAGCTTAGAGGGGGTGGGGGTATGAAAATGTCCACGCTTGTCCACGGAAGGGGAGGGAGGTGGTATGGAAAATGTCCACGTGGACAAGTTTTTTATTTCATACAAAAAATAGTATTAATTTGAAACAGCAATATTGAATTAATTCTACATATTAGCATTAACCATTGATTAGTAGGGCATGTTTCTGCTCCGTCGTAATTGCCTATTCCCGTCCTATCCAACACAAATTATTAAAAATATCAGCATTTTTATGACACACAATGCAAAACTAGTTATTGCCTAATATTTTAGTTTGTTGTCTATTATACGCGATCAATCAAAGTGAGCTGAGATCTATTTAAATGCTTTTATCATTAAATAAGTCCTACCAGCCTACCAAATTTTCTACGTTTTTTCGTGAGTCGAAGAAGAAAATGTCAACTAATCGTTTTAATTTCTGTCATTCGTAAATGAAAATAACTCACGCAAGGCATTGTCGTTATTCTACAGCCAGGAAAACTTGCCTGACCTGCAGAAATTTTGCAGAATAACATTTGTCATGCCGTCCTACACAAATACATGCGCGTTAGCTTCGTAAACATTGTTGTGATTTTTAGTTCGGACGATGAAAAATTTTGATGGACGGATTTTAAAACGGTATGACGAAACTAAGAAATAAAGTCAGTTGCGTAATTTCAATATTATGCTTTAATAATCGCTTTTCGGTGATTTCAAAGCTTACAGATCGGAAGGTAAGTGTGTTTTAGTCAAATCAGCACAAGAACTTTTGGAATATTCATTAAATCCATCCAACAAATGATATAAATTAGAATGGCTTTACTTACTACAACGAAATAAACCCTAATTGTTTTTGGGCTCAAATAAAGTTTTATCTTCTAAGGCATATGTTGACCTAAACACCTGAACCGAGCATTACGAGAGCACATATTCGGCATCTCGTTGAAAAGATGAAACCTCCATGGGTAACGTATTTCCAAAAGGATTCGTCTTCAGAAAACTTTACGAATCATATCGCAACGGAAAGGTTTTGAGTTGTGTTGAAGTAGACGGCCAAGATGAGGTGCTCCGGTTAGACAAAGATACTCTGGACAGAGAAGAATCGTCAAGCAAACGAAAGTCAAGCTGAAACGGACTTTCTTGCAGTCGATAATAATAGTAGACAAGATCACAAGAATTAAGGTAAAATGGTACTGAATCGCAACATGACCGGAAATGTAATGGCGTCCATGTAAGGATATGGGTGTTATCGATGCGGCCATGTTGGGATTCACTACCGTTTCAGCTTAAGATCTTAACAATTTGCATACGGATTTTAATACAATGCATGGAATACATGGAAAAACTCCAATTTTCGCAACGACTAAAAATCCGTATGCATTGTGTCGGGGCCTCCAGACTGGAATTTCCTTTCACGTAAGCTTTTTCAATAAATACTGCATAAATCCAGTTGAAAACTAAATTTAGCACAATGCATTTCTGTTTTGTTAAATTAGGCATAAGAAAAAAAATGTCCACGTGGACAAACAGGGAGGGGGTTGAGCCAATGTCCACGCTTGTCCACGGGGAGGGGGGGCGAGGGGGTTGAAAATTAGTATTTTTCTGTCCACGTGGTATCTGGATGTCCCCTCATTTGATTACTAATCAAATCAAGGTATTTATAGTATTCACGCAGAGTAGGACAAAACGTGAAATGGAAAGAGCGGAAAGTTAGGTAAGGAATGGTCATTGAAGCAACGCTTGCTAGGTTCGTAGATCGTTCTCTCTTTATCCAAGGTGGAAAATCCACGAATTGAACCAAGCTATAATGGGAGCCGGATTCGAAACCCAACTTTTCTCTCGGGCCCTGTGATTCGCAGATTTGGTATTCTAGGACCCCTTTATAGGCGAGCAACGTATTTTAAACTTCACCAACACTAACAGGTTGAGTTAGTTTTAGACACACAATGTGTCTCTTCTCTCGACCGAATGAGAAGTTTAATTCTAACTGATTTTCTAACTACCGTTTTAAAAAATTAAATTATTCCTTGACATCATTATAAAGTAGATTTCAGCTTTTACAGTTACTTTTTTCATTGGCGGAAGGAGAAAAGGGACAGGCAGTGGTATGTGAAGCCTCCTAGAACTCACTTTTTTAAACTTAAACTATACAGTATAGGTAATAAAAACTTGAGAGCAATTTTTATTTGCATCAGTTTTTTAAGATTTCATGCTTTAATCTCATGCCCCAATGACTTTTTCAATCACGTATCCATCGGCAACTCATAAAATCACCAGAAACTTTTGCGATGCGTGCGCTTGAAAGTATGTAATCAATTTGGTGCCTTAAATGTTTACGCTAGTATTGTGCAAATATTTTAAGAAATTACCAACTTTGGTGATCACAAACAACTTTTTCCAGTACGCCAGAGTAATCAAACAAGCAGTTTTGATTTTTGTCCCCCATTTCCATACGTTCAATGCACTGCGCGTGGTGGAAAATCTTATGGAAAGCCGAAATTTGTTTGTAGATTTCATAGAAAACTAACATTTTTTTAAATGCTTGTTTTGCAATGCTTGGTTCTAGAGATATGAATTTTTAAAACGAGCGATAGTCGTGAAATTTGGAAAAATTGCTTTAAAGTTTTCTGGGAGAATATTAGACTTGAATTTTGAAACATGCTCATTGTATAATACTCAAACGGTACGAACTGCATGTCAGGATAAGTTAAAACAGGTGGATATGCCAGGTAATCTATTCACTTGACAGTCGGATGCTATGTTCAAGACAGAAGATTTACATCATGCTTAGGTAACTTTGAACAACAGCACAAAATGCATAGTGTGCATGTCCTCTTCTGTGATAACGAGCGTAAAAGTCAAAAGAACGGCAAAGCACTTAAGCAGGTAAATGGAATAGATAAGATTAGTACCTATTGGTTGCCCCGACTTCAAACTTTACATTACATTGCATAGAACAATTGTATTTGAAATAAATCGTGGTTGTTTACTTTGACTTACCAGACAAGTAAAATTCGTGTTCTTGTCTAGAATTTCTAGACAGAGTCAAAGGAGCAGCCAGAAGTTTAACACGTTAAACCTGTGTAAACTAAATAATAAGAAACCTTGTATAATATCTAATCGCCTTAAAACGAACACACATTTTTACCAAATATAAAAATTGTGTTTTCTTTATGTTTTCACGGTTTTAGAATTTAGACTATTTATTTTTGATTTTTGACTATCGATTTTTTGGTTGAAACAATAGGTGGCCATCCTGAAGCCCACCGAAAATAAACTGTTTTAAGGAATAGTGGAAAAATCACAAGTTTTTTGATATTGAACTACGTCTTACTGCAGGGTGTCAATACAAAATTTAGAATTATACCAGCGCTCGCGTTACGAGAGAATTAAAAATTTTGAACGTCAATAGCTCAACCAATTCTGAGCGAATTTTAATGTTTTGCATACCAATCGATTCATAAAGAATGTAGCAACTGTGCTGTTGTTTTTCAAGTGCTAAATAGTAAAAGTTATTGACATGTTTCAAGGTCAAATTTTTCAACACATTTTCTATGCGATCGCTGTGCTTCCCAGACAGGGCACACCTTTTTTTATTGCAACTTCGAATCTTTCTGTTTAAGGAAAAAGGTGACAGAGTTCCCCTGTCCCAACTGATCTTTGTGTCTTTATTTCTTCTATAGCTAACCTAGACCAATATGATGTCCTTAAAGTAAACTGCACTGGGAAAGTGTGCAACAACCCGTTATCTCGAGCGATTGTATAGATATGATGAAAGAATAAAATCAAAAATGAAGTCCTGTAAGGAAAAGGTGATGTAAGTGATATAAGCGTAGTTTCTCATTAAATCCGTATATTTTATATTTTGATTATCAGCTTGGCCAAATGATTTCGGTCCGCAAGTTTGATGTTAAATTCCGGTTTCGCCTGTATCGTACATAAACCTGGGCACCACTGTTGTATAGCATGTAAAAGACACATTATAAATCGTAAACTGAATAATTTACTTGGCATAAAATGCACGTAACTGAACAATATACGCGACGGTTTTGTTCTTAAAAACGCCTGTCAAATTTACTGGAAATTAAATTAATTCGGGCGACCAACGGAGCAACGTGGTGATACGCAACAATTAACAAATTAAATTGCATTGAATATCTTTAGTGAATATGCTCAGATCCAACGCATAGTCCTTAATTAAAACGTATGACCATAATCACCGGAGACCATGCCCTTTCATTTCAATTATTACACATTTCCGTCGAAGTTGTTATGCATCCATTCGGAACGACTTTATTCTTTAATGCATTATTTTGGCAGAGTTTTGCAATAAACTTAACGGCATGACACTCGGAATCTTTAGAACGTTTCCATCGCAGTAAAACTAATGCTGAAGTTTTGTTAGTCAAAGAGTCAACGAGGCTAGTATAATTCCAACCGACTGGGAAAACCAACTCGACTTGAACTAAATATTTATCCCTAGAGTGACATAAAACTATGGCATAGCATCTAACGTGATTACAATATTCGATGCAGCTGACGAAATTTATTTATTAGTCATACTGTCATTCCACAATTATGGGTCACGTAACGAATCGTCACACTACAAAATAAATTATTATCCAGTTTAAAGCAAACCTTTTAACACAACAACCATGTATTCTGATTATCATATATTTGATTTTTTATTTCAAACATATTTTAGCTAGTATTCTATAGTTAAATTGCATAAATTAAGAAAAAAGTGCGGGTCGAACTAAAACCACAATTATAGGTCAAAAATCGCACCGTAACAATTATGGGTCAATTTGGTACATATTATTAGTTACTTAAGAATAATACGCTCAAAACGATGACAGAACAAACGGTGTGGGATTATCTTGATTTCTTCTTTACAATTGTCATTCCTAATTTGATTTCGGGGGATTATGGTCCACATTCGCCTATAACTTTTATTGCAAAACTTATCTTGCTTCAAAATCTCTGTTATAATCTGAACGCCATTATTTTCTTTATTTTAGAAGCTTTTGATTCATTTCATAGATGAAAAAATTTGCTGCATTGGACTAAACTACTTCTAAAAAGTAGTAATGGCTTTGTTTTTGTCAATATCACCGTCTTATGAGAGTTTTGTAGTGCATTACTTCCTGAAATCCAAACAAAATAAAGGGAAATGGTTTTGTCGCTGTATTTGATCGAAAATCACAAATATTTTAGATTTTTTTTTTCAAATCTCGTGCAAGTAAATTTTATAAGATCCACCTCCTGCTGTTAAACTTGGGCTAGGACCAGATTTTTTTGTGTTTGGTGAAGTTGAAAATGGTTCTCTAGTAGAGAAATATCTACTTCTACTGCAATTTAATTGATAATTTGTAGAAAGAGTGACCCATAATTCTGTAAAACTTGGAAAATCATGGCACAATTATGAGTCACTTTTATTTTCTTTCCAATTTCCATAAAACTTATATAAAACATGAATTTTTTCCATGAAGAATACAAATTCTACCTCTGTTTTGATACGAACATCATTCGCCTAACCGTAAGAAGTAAAAAATAAAAATGTTGTCTTTTTTGTCTTCTGGCTGTGTTTTATGTACAAAGCTCAAAAGTTAAAAGTCTTCTTCAAATAAAATAAATATTAAAAGTCTTCTTCAAACTGCTACCAACAAAAAATAAGTATGTTGCAATACGTTAATTTATTTTCCGAACTATTTTGACTATTATGACGGAAGAACTATTTTCTCTTACTTATTTTGGCAGAATTCCCTGCCCAAATAAATTTTAAACGTAGAGCAATCCCTGCTTTTCCATTTTAGACCGATCAAAGAGTTGGCTAGAGCTAACGTTACTTTTCGAGAAAGCAAATTAATTAATTCTGTTTGTTTACATTGATCCTCGAACTTTAATTGGGTACGCAAAATGCGATTTACACAAATCTAATTAGTCGCTTGTCATCATCGAGGAAGTACGACGACGAACGGCATGTATATCGAGATTGTACAAATACTCTTCCGGTGATGCCGGGAGGATAATAACTCCCAAGAGGAAAATCTACGCTAATACCAGTCCAAACGTGTAATCATCTCCCAGTTGCAAAGTGCACAGCTGCTGCTAATTTGGTATGCAAATGAGCTGAATGGTTGGCTGCAAAATGATTTTTGGCATGATATAGGATACGGAAACCGTAATACCGTCGATTGTTGTCGTTGACAGTAATTAACGGTTTCGAGGAAAATGAACGAGTTGACATATTTTAACATATTTGCGAGGTCTCAGTGTTTAAAATAGGGCGGAGGAATGATTTCCTCAATGCTTGAGCATTACTTTTTGCCCAGCATCTAAAATTTTAAATTATTTCAAGTTTATAATCAAACAACCCTAGTAACAATTTGGGTTTTATTACACTCTTATGATGGCATTTAAGACCAAAATTGGTCGTATGTGACTCGGTGCATGCGGTAAGTCCACTAAGATGTAGGGGAACTGGGGGGAAAATGAACACCCTTAGCAATTTCGCCATTTGCTTCCCCAGGAACCAACCAAATGCTGAACGCACTACATGAATTGAAAGCTGGATTCATATTCCACGTAGCAAAATATAAAGATGTTTGAAAAAGGACGATTTGTCATGAAAAATTCCTTATTTTCGAAAGCGTCACATTCGAGCCTGATTTTTTTCGTGTGGGTAAAATGAACATGCAGTGAGGGCAAAATGAACATGTCATAGGAAAACTAAAATTAACATGCAGTTTGGATAAATTAAACATTATTTTACCTTATCATTGTTCTACATAAGCTGTAGATATTCAACAAGGCTGCTGAAATTAAAATAGGACTCCACAAAGTTAACATAATGTATCTTCGCCATGTTCATACAATGCTTGACTTTCAACTCGCTTCATCGGTCATTTTCCGTCATTTTTCGAGAGACTCGATCATTTTTATTGATTGAATTGTTATTAGGTCCTGGCTGCTGATAAATGGAAAATAAAACATCATTATACACATTGTTCATTTTGCCCCCATAGTGCAGTGTTCATTTTGCCCCCAAAACACCAATTGTTTTCTAGGGTTTATTATAAACAAACAGTTGATAAAAATATTTGGAATTTTCGACAGATCCGCAGGACAGTGATAAGCAAACAACACTAAATGATACCAATAGTCGAAATTTAATTTGTTTGTGGAAATTAATATCGGCGTCAGATTTCAACAAATATTTTTTACGTTTTCAATTTTTTTCACATCAGAAAGCTTATGATCACCAAATATTGTCCCAAACAGCTTGAAATACTTCTAGGAGAAGATACCTATTGATCTTATTGATCTGGAACAGATTTTAATCGGTTTACTGGGAATTTGGCTACCTGTTCATTTTACCCCCCTGTTCATTTTACCCACAGTTCCCCTAGGCCTACTTTGAACCATAAACTACAGTCCTTCAGAAGTGTAGTTTTCAGAAAGAAAGCAAATCACAAGCTTCGAATGATACCTAAAATGTGCAATGTGCTTTTTCATAACCATCGGTCGTCGTGTCATTTAAATTTCTTGGTGCTCTCAGAGCAGAAAAATTCATTTCAGCAACCAGTTATGGTGTTATTCATGTTAAACGTCAATTACTATGCGCCTCCATTGCAAAATAACCTAACGCAATTAGTTATGCAGTGTCACGAAGTTAGATTTTTTTCCACACAACATTTCCGCTACTAAGGCGGCTCATTTGTTGCATGACAAAGTTTTCTCAGTTTTCCGGATTATATACGCACGTGCTGTCGACCCCAATTAACAAGTAAGTTTGCCCTACTTATAGTCCTCCAGTAGAAGAGTTTCTGACGAGCATATAATTAAAAGGATCAATTTATGCCAGCGATTAGTATTGAGACCTTTGATGTAATTATGGAAGATGTTTAGAATGGTTCAGGACATAACCTAATAAACTATTTGAATGACATGTCCATGAAATCCCTGCTTCAAAATAATCATGGTAGTGTATCATTCTACCTTGAGGACTATTACTATGATAGTTATCCCTTCCAAATAAGCAGCTGATTTTCCGGCATTATATTTGTACGGCATCGCATGATATGAATTAATTATTAATGGATATTGGTCCCCGAGTGTCACATCTTACATCTTCCGATAAGCAACAAAGAATATCTCTGAAACGTGACGTTCTGTACGACGTCCAATTATGAAATTAGATTTTCTCTTTCCTTTGCTATTTCCGGTCTATTCTATAGCCAAGGCAAAAGGTGTGCCAGTGAAGATCATATTTCAAAATGTTTAGATGAAAATACTGGAGGTCACCAGACTCGTAAGCTTGATTTACAGTTGTTCGAAAACCACCTCATTACAAAGTGCACCAATGAAAATAAAAACCACAAATCAAACCGTGAAACAATTACAAACCATAAGTTCTAGTACGTGAGTACGTATGTTATATTCCACCAACCACCAGCTGTAGGCTACTAAATAGTTTCAATTTTTAACACATCCCTGCTCGTTGGAAAAGTCGGATGTGCTGCGAAGCCTTGCCTGTGGTGTGGTTTGGTTGCTCTTGAGTTCGGGTCGGCCTCATGACCATATGCACAGCAACAGCAGCTACCGGCTATATCGGTGACCGTGTGGTTTGAATGTAATCTGCACAAAATGCCACGGCACCAGTCAAGCGTCTGGAACAGCAGGAGTACTTCAGTGTGTGCACTCCGACCTGCTATGCTGGGGTGGTCATGAAACTTACAGTCGAATAAATTATGAATTTATAGTAATGTAACGAGGTCGTGCTTGACTCGGATGTTTTAAACATAATTTGACCACCCTCAAGGACCGTGGATTCATTCATCTGTTGTTTCCAAATTAATTCGAAATAATAAATTAAAGCATTTCCACCTCATATGAAATTATTCTCCATGCACGTTTGAATGACTCGATTGTGCTTTTGCTCACTCTTCAGGGCTATGGGCGGACGGTAACAGTAGCTTTTGGTCAACCCACGATGAGTAGTCGTGCTATGAACATCAGAAACAGAACTATACTGTCGGCATCATACACCGTGGTGATGTTGTTACAACTACAAGATATCATTCATAATTGTTGCATTGATGTGTTGCATTGAAATGTCATAAATTTCACTAAAACGTATGACTCTCGGCGTCTGAAAAATATCGTACAAATAACAAAAGTCGATTCCAATTGGCACCAATCTGAGTTGAAATATGGATTATGAATCATTTAGGCAGGGCACACACATCTTGCTTGTCTGAACCTTGAAACGAAAGAATCCAACTTTTTGCCACTAAACTTTATTTCTCTCGGCTACCAAGGCTGTTTTGCACCCAACGGACCTCCAACCGGAAACACAAAAATACCCGAAATGTAATAGGTATGTCACTTCGCGCTTCCGCTCAAAACACTAAACTTTTCTCATCCGGTGGGGATTTTATTTCACACCCGTGCTGATGTCTTTTTTCTCCGTTCAGGGCAGTCCAACAGATTCACCGCACCGTACCTCTTAAGATTTGTATTTCAACTTCTTACAAACAACTGCACAGCTGATGCTGCTATTTTATTCAGATCAATCAACGGCAATCGTGATGATCGGCTTATCTTTTTCTACTTTTATGCGACTACTGCACACACGTAAAGTATAATGTACGATTTTCCATGAGAATCAATCAATTTAGTGTTCAAGGATTTGCCCGATATTTCCATATGCAGTTTTAAAAATAGGTATTCATCTTGTTTATTCGCGGAGTAGGGAAAAGCCTTATTCTTATTCAAGGTTTCAACGAACACAAAACTATCGCACACAAACATAAGCCCCTTTTCATCGAGATCAAATTCATAGTTTTAATCGGACGTAACCGACTAAATATTTCGTTTTTACAGACTTTTCCGCTTATTTTGATACTAATGTTGTATATGTATGGTCCGACCACCGGAAGTGGATAAAAAACCATCATACACATAAGTGTAACAGTGCCGCACGAAACAAATTCATCAGTATAAAATTTCACTCCTGTAAAATCACGATTTTTAAACTTAATGCACCTTTATCTCGGAAACTAATCAACGTTTTGGAACAAACTTTTTTTATTGGTACAACTTGATAAAAGATTTTCATAACTTTTGAGATTTGTAAACGAAACACAGCATGAAAACGCTTCCTCTGTCTGTGTTTTGTGTGCATAGCTAAAAAGTTATAAAAGTCTGCTTCAAACTTCTACCAACATAGTGAAACAAAGTTTGATCCGATGTGTTGATTAGTTTTCGAGGAAAAGGTACATAAACTTTGAAAACCGTGTTTTTACAAGAGCGCCGGTTTATTATGACGAGTTTGTTCCGCGGCATGGACAGATCACTAAAAATTAGTATCAAAATAAGTGGAAAAGTCTGTAGAATTGAAATCTGAAATAAAAAATGCGATTGTGGGGCGCTGGTAAACAGCTGGATAATGCGTACCGTTAGTGCCTCGCGTACCTGTAGGCATAAAACAAACCCCATAGTGGTTCTCAGACTCTTATCTAGCAAATCCCACCCTTACCTGCTCCTGGTACCAGCCAGGATACGAGCAATTTTATTAGAGATCGGGTATAACCAAGTCCAGGGAAGTAGGCACTCATACTTACGCTGAATGTTGACCTGTGCGGTTTTCGTGAAAGACACTCCACGACGGTACAAATGTTCACTTAGCGACAAATCGTCGATAAATTCCTGGAATTTAACTTGTAGATTCAACATTTGTTTATAGACTTCAAGTCGAAATGCGCTGGGGCCAGCAGAGGTCCCGTAGCCCGCGATTCCGTACAAAACTCGCGCTGTATAAGATACTAATTTTCCTGGTGGTACTCTACGCTCATGAATCGTGAACGTTGAAAGAATGGGACCAGTGATCTCTAGGTCATATGATCCATTCTTACCGAGATATAAGACGAAAGCGTGTGGCGCAGACACATGAATCAAGAAATATACCAAATATATAAAGATGTGGATATTGTGAAGTGACTGAAACAAGGCACGCTTCAATGGGCTGCTCAAATAGTAAGGATATCGAACGAACGATCAGCAAAAATAATATTTGGCACAGAAGCAAAATCGATTTTTTATGTTCAACAAGCCACCATTTCTTCAAAAATGATTATATTGCAAAATCCTTCGATCAATCTATAGATAATATATTTTATCACCGATTCCTTTTTGGTTTTTTGATTTTCAATTATTCATTCCAAAGATATCATGCTTACCGCTAGACGTCTTATTTTAGAAGGAGTTCCAGGAGATTAACTATAGCAGCTATTTAAATAACTTTTTTCAAAACAAAATAAGATAAAATACAGCCAAAAGCTTCTGCAGGATGTATACTAATTTTCACTTTAATCAGTTAAAGGGTTTTCTCTAGAATTTTTTTAGAAAAATCCACTTTTTTAAGCCTCCTAACTGTATATAACCCCTTAAAAGACGGATGGATCTCAGTACACCATAGAAAAAAATCCAGCTTTCAATAAACCCCACATGCCATATTTGGTTCCTTTTGCTTGATTAGTTTTTGAGTTATAAAGAAATTTGTACAGCAAAGATTTGCTAATTGGTGGTTCGTTAATTGAGCGGTTCGTTAATTGGGCGTCCGTTAGTCGGTCGAAAATGTAAAAATTCACTGTCAAAATGAATCATTTGAGGGGTCTAGAAATGCGATTCAAGATCAAATTTATTGTAGCTCAAGGAATAATCCAAGGAATTGGGCTTCAAATGGTGAGTTGACAACCTGGAAGGAGCGTCAAACACAGCTCTGGTCCTCACAAGCTCCCGCCTCGCGCCTCCACGAGTCATATGATACCAAATGCGGCGTAGCCTGGGCAATGTTGTCAATCTGACAATAGCGAAGTGAGGAGGTGCGACGCGAATACTGGCGCGGTAACCATAGCATGGCGGTAGAGGAAATGCTTCGTCAAACACGAGCGTCTGTTCACCAAGGAGGTGCGGCTCAAACAGCGTCTGTTCTCCATGTTAGGGGCGGCTGATTATTAAACTCGTCTTTATGCCAGCAGAGACTCTAAACAGTGCTGTGCACGATGGTCCTCCGGCGAGACAGGGGGTTAGGGGCAGGCCCAACAAGCCGCCCTGGAAAACTAAAAGTTACCAACAACGAAGAAGAAAATAGGGATCGGAACAATCGGCGTCGACCCACGCGACGAAATAAGGACTACGATTGGAAACTCGGGACATGGAATTGCAAATCGCTCGGCTTCCCGGGTTGCGATAGGATAATATATGATGAATTACATCCCCGAAACTTCGAAGTCGTAGCACTGCAGGAACTTTGCTGGACAGGACAGAAGGTATGGAAAAGCGGGCATCGAGCGGCTACTTTCTACCAGAGCTGTGGCACCACCAACGAGCTGGGAACCGGCTTTATAGTACTGGGAAAGATGCGCCAGCGTGTGATTGGTTGGCAACCGATCAACGCAAGGATGTGCAAGTTGAGGATTAAGGGCCGTTTCTTCAATTACAGTATCATCAATGTGTATTGCCCACACGAAGGGAGACCCCAAGACGAGAAGGAGGCGTTCTACGCGCAGGTGGAGCAGGTGTATGATGGCTGTCCGCGACGGGACGTGAAAATCATCATCGGTGACATGAACGCGCAGGTAGGACGGGAAGCTATATATAGACCGGTAATCGGGCCAAACAGCCTGCATGCCGCAACGAACGACAACGGCCAACGATGCGTAAATTTTGCAGCTTCCCGCGGAATGGTAGTCCGAAGTACCTTCTTCCCCCGCAAAGATATCCACAAGGCCACCTGGAGATCACCAGACCAACGAATAGAAAACCAAATTGACCATATTCTAATCGACGGTAAATTCTTCTCTGATGTTATAAACGTTCGCACCTACCGCAGTGCGAATATAGATTCGGATCATTTCCTAGTTGCAGTCTGCATGCGTTCAAAACTCTCGACGGTGCATAACACGCGTCGAAGTCGTACGCCGCGACCCAACATCGAGCAGCTACGAGTCACCGGAGTTGCCCAGGAATACGCGCGGCAGCTGGAAGCAGCGCTACCAACGGAAGAGCAACTTGGCGCAGCAACTCTTGAAGATGGTTGGAAAGGCATTAAGACCGCCATCGGTAGCACTGCTCTAGCGGCACTAGGTACAATGAATCCAAACCGAAGAAACGATTGGTTCGACGGCGAATGCGAGCAATTAGTGCAGGAGAAGAATGCAGCACGTGCGAGGATGCTGCAACACCGTACGAGGGCGAATGTGGATCGATATAAACAAGCACGGAACAGGCAAAACTCGGTCTTCCGGAGGAAAAAGCGCCAACACGAAGATCGGGATCGCGAGGCGATGGAAGAACCGTGCTAACGATAAACGGAGGTTCTACGAGAAGTTAAACCGCTCGCGCAAAGGCCATGTGCCGCAGGCCGATATGTGTCGAGACTCAGACGGTAATCTTCTCGCGAACGAACGTGAGGTGATCGAGAGGTGGAAGCAGTATTATGACCAGCACCTTAACAGCGATGTAGCTGAACATGAAGGTGACGATATGGCAATAGATCTTGGAACACGTGCAGAAGACGACAGAATACCAGCCCCTGACCTCCAGGAGGTAGCAGAAGAGATCGGTCGGCTGAAGAACAATAAAGCGGCTGGGGCTGATCAGTTACCCGGCGAGCTGCTGAAATACGGTGGTGACGCACTGGCTAGAGCGCTGCACTGGGTCATTGTCAAGATTTGGGAGGATGAGCTACTACCGGAGGAGTGGACGGAAGGCATCGTGTGTCCGATCTACAAAAAGGGCGACAAGTTGGATTGTTGCAATTACCGCGCAATCACACTGTTGAACGCCGCCTACAAGGTACTCTCCCAACTTTTATGTCGTCGACTATCACCATTTGCAAAGGAGTTCATGGGGCAATATCAAGCGGGATTCATGGGTGCCCGTGCCACCACGGACCAGATTTTCGCGCTTCGGCAAGTGCTGCAGAAATGTCGCGAATACAACGTGCCCACGCATCATTTATTCATCGACTTCAAATCGGCGTACGACACGATCGATCGAGATCAGCTATGGCAGATTATGCACTACTACGGATTTCCGGATAAATTAACGCGATTGGTCAAGGCGACGGTGGATCAAGTAATGTGTGTTGTTCGAGTATCAGGGGCAGTCTCGAGTCCCTTTGGATCTCGAAGAGGGTTACGGCAAGGTGATGGGCTTTCATGTTTGCTGTTTAACATCGCTTTGGAGAGTGTGATAAGAAGAGCGGGTATAGACACGAGTGGCTCGATATTCACGAAGTCCGTCCAGCTTCTTGGTTTCGCTGACGACGTTGACATCATTACACGTACCTTTGAGAAGATGGCGGAAACGTACATCGGACTGAAAGCTGAAGCCAAACGGATAGGACTTGTCATTAATGTATCGAAAACAAAATACATGAAAGGAAGAGGTTCTAAAGAAGTGAATGCTGACCTCCCTCCCCGGCTTCATTTAGACGGTGATGAAATCGAGGTGGTAGAAGAGTTCGTGTATCTGGACTCACTGGTTACCGCAGACAACGACACCAGCAGAGAAATACAAAGACGCATTATGGCAGGAAATCATGCCTACTTTGGGCTCCGTAGGACGCTGCGATCGAACAAAATTCGCCACCGCACGAAGTTAACAATCTACAAGACGCTGATTAGACCGGTAGTCCTTTACGGCCATGAGACATGGACTATGCTCGTGGAGGACCAACGCGCCCTTAGTGTTTTCGAACGGAAGGTGTTGCGCACCATCTACGGCGGAGTGCAGATGGAAGACGGAACGTGGAGGAGGCGAATGAACCATGAATTGCATCAGCTGCTTAGGGAACCACCCATCGCTGCCACCGCAAAAATCGGATCGGACTGCCCGGTTAAAAAAGTTCTCAATAACGATCCGGCTGGAACGAGACGGCGGGGCGCGCAGCGAGCAAGATGGATCGATCAAGTGGAAGGCGACCTGCGGACCCTACGTAGACTACGTGGCTGGCGAATTGCGGCCATGGACCGAGTAGAATGGAGACGACTTCTTCGTACAGCAGAGGAAACCACGGCCTGGAGCTGATTAAGTAAGTAAGTCAAGGAATAATCCGCTGGATTCATCGTCCCGGATTACGTTTTTTGCTAGAGGTAATGTGGAATATTTGCGCATTACCGCTATTTTTCCCGACGATACAGCCATTGTCTGTTTAAAAACAAACTAGTCATATCAACAGTCGATTATTAAGCACCATACTTGAATGCAAAGACAGCAGACCGAATAGTTTACTTACTCCAATTTACAAACTTAACCACACTCAAAATATATTTCACGTCGCAATCATAGGAAAAGTTATGTGAATATTTTCCATCCAGCTTTTCCTGTACTATTTACGTGATTTTCAAGTAGTTCGCACGCATACTAATGCGTTAAGGGGCCATCCATATACCACGTGGACAGCTTAGAGGGGGGTGGGGCGTATAAAAATGTCCACGCTTGTCCACGGAAGGGGGGGAAGGGGTATGGAAAGTGTCCACGTGGACAAGTTTTTTTTCCTACAAAAAATAGAAATTAAAAACAGTGACCATTGATCAGTGATTGTTTTTGAGCTTAACGGGAAATTAGCAGTCATTAGCATTTCGTCGGAGAGCCCGATTTCGGAAGCAGTTTTTGGGCCCAAAAGCGGGATTCTGTTTATAAAAACGTAAATACTGCATTCTTCTTGCCAATCTGAACACAGCGAATTAATTTTCATGGGCAGAATTTTTGTTTCAAACAAAAAAACTTCTTTTGAAATTGGCAAAATCGATGACGACTAATTACACCTTAAATAAAATTTTATCTTCTGAGGCATATGTTGACCTAAATACATGAACCGAGCATTACGAGAGCACATATCTGGCATAAATCTTGTTGAAAAGATTAAGCCTGCGTTAGTACCCTTAGATGTTGACTGCATAGCCTGGATGAATCCACGAATATTGCATCGCTTGCACCAAATGTGGATGGCATTTTGCCTCAACATCAAATGCAGCTCACCACAAAAAAGGTATCCATGGGCAACGTATTTCCAAAAGGAATTGCCTTCCGAAACTTTTACGAATCACATCGTGTCGGAAAGATCTTCTGTTGAGTTGAAGTAGACGGCCAAGCTGAAGTGCTCTGGTTAAACAAAGACCCCAGTAGCACACTTTAGGTGCACTTAGTTGAAGCAACCGAATTAAGACTGAAATTAGTCATATTTCGGCTACCACAACAACTTTGTAACAACCGTGCTAGTAGGGGATGCTCTGGACAAAGAAGAATCGTCAAGCGAAAGTTAAGCTGAAACGGACTTTCTTGCAGTCGATAATAATAATTTGCAGTAGAACATGAATTAATATCCAAACACCTTACATACGGATTTTAAGACGCTGAGGAAAATTGACGGAAAAACCATGGAAAAACTCAAATTTCCGCAACGACTAAAAATTCGTATGCATTGTGTCGGTGACTTTAGACTGGAACTTCCTTTCACGTAAGCTTTTCAATAAATATTGCATAAATGAAGTTGAAAACCAAAATTTACAAAATGTAAAAATGTCCACGTGGACAAACAGGGAAGGGGGTGGGAGCTGAGCAAATGTCCACGCTTGTCCACGGAGGGGGACGGGGGGTTGAAAATTGGTATTTTTCTGTCCACGTGGATGGCCCCTAACGTGAAAGTCAGATAGATGCTATTATAACAGTTAGCTGAAATTCACGTAACTGCCTGTAGAGAAATTTACGTGATTTTTCATGTGGAAAGGACGCGTGGATTATTTTAAGTGCAGGTTTTCAATATGTATTCCGAGTCACCGAAGTTTTCAAAATCAGAGACAAAAATAATTTCCGTACCCCTCAGAAAACTGCCATTTCGCCCAATTAACGAACACGACTCGATAGTCGTGGCCCAATTAACGAATTCTGGCTGTATATTATTTGTATGAGAGCCCCCTTCTAAAGCGGGAAAGGGTATCAATTCACCATAGAAAAAATTCTTGCCTTCTGAAATCCCCACATCACATGCCAAATTTGGTTCCATTTGCTTGATTACTTCTAGGGTTTTGAGGAAAATTGTATTTCATTTGTATAGGAGCCCCTCCTCTTGAGCCCTCCTTAATTGCTCTTTTACTCTCTCCATAAAATTGCTGGTCATTTTATCTATCCAACGACATATAAATTGTTCCGTTTCGTTTAATAGTTTAGTAGTTATTAGCATTTGAAATCTTTCATGCAAACGTTACACTAGTATTTTTGTTTTCACAAAGTGCTACCCAGTCCCAGTATAGTAAACAAAGACGTAGTCCTACGTCAAAAAACAATTGAATAACGTAAAAGCTACCCAGATAACCAATAAACATTAACATAAGCAGAAAATTAGCCGCTTATTAGCATATCTGACATTTTACACTGCACGTTGCTGTTTATTAGCTCTTTGACTACCTAACTGCATTAAATCGGCATCCAAAATTCTATTCTTTTTGTCGATAATCAGCCGCAAATAAGCATTGTCAGTACTATAAGAGGGTTAGCAGTAAAGTAGCTGTATATTTTACCAAAGTAATTTTTAAGTATCTTTTACAGTAACTTTCATGCATTTGAATGGCATTTGTAATGCTTATTGGTTACCTGGGTATTGTCATGGATACCTGAATGTCATGCAGAACGACTGATTGAACTGAATTGCAAACAGAGTGCCTCGTGATTTTAAGCTAAAGATATGGAAGATATTTTTCAAATTTAATGCTTTTCATTAACGTAATACTTTAACGTTTAAAGTATATCTAATTAATTTAATTCAAACGTTAACCGAGCCTATCGAACCTAACTAAAGAAGACTTACGTTTATTTATTTATTTACTTTTCAATGGGGCTTTCAACCCGTGGTTGGTTCGCCCCAAAAGATTAACGTTTTTGTTATTCTGAATTATTAAAACAGAGCCGGCGTTACACCGCGCGACGCGAGGCCCCGTGTAGATTAAGCAGCGAGGTTCTTTTTTGTGTGCCAGAAGGGTATTGGGTTGAAAGGCCATTGTGACACTTATAATGACCGTCTTTTCGGGCAGACTTCGATTGCTGTTCACAGTTTTCGGACTGCTCATATATACCCATTGATGAAGTTGAGCTAGATAGTTGTAATCCTGTGCCCCAAATTCGCTACTACATGGTACATGGAGGTGGCTGTGTCATCCGATATTGTTTAAATCATAAAGAGCGGCGTTAGCAATAACCTCGCAACCAAGTTGCGCTGCTTCTGAAGGAATGCGGCAGCTACGAGTAACCAAAGGTGAGAAAGCTCCTTGTGGACTTCCTTTCATCGCCGAAATCGTGACCGATGTATACCACCCTCCCCTCCCTGCTATGATTTCTCTGCTTGAAAGTATTGCTTGAATCTAGCTTATCGCAGAGGATTCCGTTTTGAAAGAGAGTCGTAAAAATTGAAGCGAAGGACGCGTTATCGAAGGCGCCTTCAATATCAAGTAAAACCCAAAATGCCGTCTCTTGATATTTGAGTGATTTCTCAATTAACGTCACAACGCAGAGCCGTAGACTTATCGTGTTGGTATGCATGTTGATTTCCACGCAACGCAGAGCCTAAACTTATTGCGGGCACAGTTATACGCGATTGATGTCAAACTTATTGGTCTGAAATGGTTTTCTGCTGGACTAACATAGGGAAAGAAACCCTCACTCGATTTGTTCACATTTTGCAGATACGCCTTTTGAAAAAGTTGGAGCCAAAATTATCTCAATATATCCAAATGGTACTGGCCTACATTCAATCTAACATTTAATGTCAGATAATTTTATAAGAAATGCAGTGCACAGCGGTCCCAAATCGCGAAAACGCAATCATTTGCTATTCTTATTCGTATTAATATGCAATCATTCGCTATTGCGTAAAAACTGATTAATTTTTCTGAGAATTAATAATATATAGCGCATTTTTCTACACTCTTAGCGTGACTGTGAAATACCCTATTAAGGTAATACAAATCGTAGTTTTTTAAATACGCCCAAAAAATTGTTTTTTTTTCTGAAATACTGTAGAACACACAAAAATGAACAACTTTGCTGAATGAAGTAAGTATCTATCTCTTACTGGTTGCTTAATAATTTGTTTAAAAGAGCATTTAAAAATTAACTCTGCTCAATAACTTTGCTCACGATTTTTAAATTGCTTGCAAATGTTCTACAAAGTTATTCAGTATATTAATATATATATTTTTTCTGAAGACAAAGAGTCGCTAGGACGCATGTTTAATGAGTTAAGAAATATTTAAGAACAAAAAATTACACTATTCAAAGCTGTAACTGACGACTAGCTCTACTAACGGTCGGACTCTTGGTTACAGGGTCGGCTACCCACCAAGGTACTGGAGGAGACTCACTTCCCAGAAACTTATCTCGGACTATCAAGCGAACAAAACACCAAATACACGAGCAAGACAGACATAGGGCTCAGCAAACAAAAATTATACAATGCAAATCATATTTATACTTATATTTATGTGCATTAATTAAACGGTGCGACCGACTGGAAGTGTTGGGGCCCTGTAGACAGAAACATGCAGATGTAGAGAGGGAGAGAGTGCAACGTGACGTACCTTTGAGGACGCGATGATGTGGATCGAGCTATTAGAGTTCTGACGGTCGCTCTACCCACGGCGCTCGTGAACGAAGGAGGGACTCATCGGTTCTGGCGTCGAAGAGCGGGGGCCAGGCTCAACCAGACTTCCTTGGGCCTTTCCCTCCAAAACATCCGTCCCTCTCGACGAGCACGTGTGACTCGACGATGGCGTAACTCGTCGGCCACCAGCACCTCCTCTGCCACCGGTGACATGTGGTTACAATATCTGCATACACCTTCAGGACGAAATTCCCGGGACGATTGTAGATACACGGGAACCCGCCGATCTATACCACGCTGCTGTAACGTTTTGTAGTACTTCTGTAACCCGTAACTGGGATTCGGGCTCCTAGCCGACGATGATCTTCTTTCCGAAGAGTTTTTCGATCCTGGTTGGAAAACAAGCAACAACGATGCTGCTCTCTTGACCGGTCTCACAACGAATCAATCTTCGCTCCTCTGGCACCACTCTCTATCCCCCTGTCACACTCTCCCTCTGACGAAACCGGAGACGATCGTGCTGTGCTGATTTTACGGCAAACCAAAATTCTCCGAAGAGATGTCAGTCGTCTTTTTTTTCAGGGTTAGATTTTTTTAATGCGGTTCTTTGCCGTCTTTTTTTCTGGTCTGTATAATTATTATTATTTTTCGGGTCGACTCCATACATAGTCTTACATAATATTTTTTTGGCTGAGTGACTATTTAACAGGGTAATGAATTTATTGTTAGTACTTAAAAAACTTAAAAACTATTACAACAAAAATGAGCCACAAAATTCTAACGAAAAAAGAAACAAAAATTAATGAAACAACGAATAATTGAATTTTAAGTAACAAAAAAACTAAATGCATGCCTTAAATGTATATTTAATGCCTTGTTGATCGACGGTAACAAAGCCTTCGGCCAACGTGGGGCAAACCAAACAATTTTCAGAGAAAAGTACAAATTTCCATCAAAAGATCTCCAAAGCAACCCCGGAAAAAATTTATTGAAAAGTGTGTTAATTTTCTACGTTTTCTACACTCTTAAAAAATTGAGTTTACCTAAACCTAGTTAAAACTACTCAAAATACCCCTAAAGTTAACAAACTCAGATTTTGAGTAGAAAATTTAATTAATTTTGGCTACTTGCTGCCAATTCGCTGTGATAAAAAACACAGTTTTGTGCACACGTATATTGTTATTTGTTATTGTTCAAATTGCAAAAAATTATGTTGTTTCACACTTAAAGAGTATACGGAAATTTGCCTCATTGTCAGTGTAAGATAGCAATTGGGCAAAGTACATACTGGCGTAAATGAATAAGTTCTCTTAAAATTGCAAAAAGCAATGCATTGTTTTCGAGCTATTTTATTATTGCAATAATATTAGCTTAATTTATCTCACTGTATTGTAATAATTTTCCAGGAATCGTACAATTGTGTATAATAGTTCAATATCATTTGACCACGAAACGCTTTTGAACTAACAAAATAATGACTTGTAGTGGATTGAGCAAATCTAGCCAGGATGCAAAAAATTGCAGTACATCAGCAAACTGTGTTATCGATTGCTTTTCGCGAGACTCTGGTTATAGAATCTACTGCTGAGAATTCGTTTTACGTCGAAAAAAAATGCATGCATTCATGCAAAGTTCCAAATCAAAACGGCTCAAGTAATTTTGCAAACAAAACAAATTGCGTTTATTTGCCTTATACCTACTATGCAGACGAAGCTTTTCCAGCATCTCGTTTGGATGTGCAGAAAAAAAAACTAAATCGGATTATTCCACACCCGAGTAGCGAAATTTCACGAATCGCATACAATCTGTTGATTTGTTTCTTCCTCTTAAGACTTCATACCGAATCGAATGATGCCAATTTTATTTGAATGCGGAGCGTCTTTCTTTTTCTTCTCTGGTGCAATGGAGTTAAATGTACCATCAATAGGATTGTAAACCACTTAATACGCAGTTTGAAACACATTTTCCTCTTACACTGCTTTACAGTTCCTCCTCAAACTTCAAATTTATTCTACAAAATTCCGCGGCGGCTGAAAATTCAAATTCCGGGTGGAGTAGAAAAATATTATGCAATCGTGATGGTGAACTATATGGAATGGAGGAGAATGGTTAATGAAACCCCATGACGGTGGGAACGGCTGGTGGTGCTGACAGAAGATTTACATGAAAAGTAGAGATTCGCTTAAAGCGTGGTTGCGCATTTCGATCGCACCACGCTCTGATAAGTAGATGTTTCGCATTTATCAGATAAATGTTTTTAATTTCATTCAAAGTCTTGATACGGTTTTATCGTCGTTGGTTTTAATCTTGATTTATTTGCTCTAATGCGGGCGAAAAAGTTTCGTTTCTTTTACTTGAATAATGGAACCATTTATATGTCTTCAGTATTCAACTATTTTTGTTTTTTACATACAAGCTTTTCCGGTCTACGTTCAGCATCCTTGGAGATGTATCAGTAATCTTACGAATATAAATTTTATACACATGTATGAAAACTAAATTTCATAGAATATATTCAAATATAATTTTTAAAGAATATCTTCAAAAGAATAACTGTTCCAATTTATAAAATTAGTCAACATTCTAAATGCGATTCTGACTATAACTATATATATTTATATGCAAAACGTAAATATTATTATTGATTATCCGAACTCTAAATGAGCATCCCTGAGGGGGAACCATCTGTGTTTTTGCCATTTCTGTTTGCCGCCCATAAACCTAACTGTTAGAAGTGTAGTTTTTGCGGGTTTTCTTTTCTCTGCATTCGTAACTCCTCTTAGTTTGTGGGGCAATTTTTTATTCACCTGCACTATTGTTATCCCACCTGTGCCTACTAGACCCTTCTCAAATTTAGTTAACTGTCAACCTGTATGTAGGGTAACCAACCTATTTTGGATCCTTTCTTTGTTCTAACACATTTTGCATACTTCCATTTGATTTTGCCGTAAGTGTCCAAAATAGGTTGATTACACTATAGAAAATTTTAGCTCATTACAACAAACGAAAGTTTATCTTTATGGATTTTTTCTTAAGTTGTTTCGTCTGAACTTATATCTCTGTCACTTTGAAAGTGTCAAATAAATAAAGCATAATCTAAGCTAACTCCAACGAACAATCAGGTGTTTTCTTTTGTTGAAACGTAGGAAGCTGGACGTAGTCTACCATATTTTTTTTAATGAATGAGACTATTTATTTTCACAAAACAAATACACAACCGCACTAAAGATTTGTACTAACTGACGCTTGTTGCCAAAACGTATCATTTAAAATCTATTCAACCTGTGATTTCGATTTTCAGCGCTTACAAAACTTATACACTCATAGCAACCGATTCCAATAATTTATTATTTATGAAAGTAACTGATCTGCTTTTTACAAATGAGCCGAGATTTGCATCGCTCTGATGGTTAGATATCAAGCTCGAAAAACAGATCAATTATTTGTAGTTATGTTGTAGGCGTTTCCGGTGTGGATGACAGATTGTTATCCGATGTCGACAACGGTCGGCAAAGTCCGATGCGAGCTGTCCCCAGAGGGATACCTTTCAGTATACTCACCGCCAGATCGAGTGTCGCCCCCTGCAGGCTGTGTTCGTTCACCGACACTAAACGGTCGCCAGGGAAAATGAAATTAGTAGCTTCGGCCGAGCCACCCGGTATCAGTCCACGAACAACTATCACAGTTCCCTCTGTATCCAGCGGGTCCTGGTAATCCAATATCGAGAATCCGAAACCGCGCTCCGTTTTCTCGATATCACAGTATATTACCTCGTTGGTCCATAATGCTAGACCAGACACCTGCTCCACGGATTTGGAGCGCTGCTGGTCAGTTAGAGTTGCCGTACTGGATGTGTACAGCGAGCTCTCGGATTGAGCTTTCGTCAAAATACCTTGCAAGCTCTGTAAACTTTGGAGACCACCAGCTAGAAGACTGCGCGCCTCGAAAGCTTCCGCATTTTGAGAAGTATTAATCACAGTTGGAGCGGTAGTACCACGGGCACAGATCACTCTTACCTTTGCAGGCAGTTCCTTTAGGATCTTCACCACTTCGATATGTTTTAAACCTTGCAAACGGTGTTCGTTAACTTGGAGCAACTCATCACCTGGTTTCAGGGTTCCGTCTCGCCCAACCGGGCCATCTTCGAGAATCGATCGGATGTAATGATGAGGACGAACCTCAACCCCACCCTCCACTTCAACTGTTCCCTCTAGACTTATGCCCAATCCGGAAAGCTTGTGAATATCAGCAAATATCACTTGACTGCCCGGGAGCTGTCTCTGCCACATTTCAATCACTGGATTCACTTCCACAACTGGAGTTGCAAACTGAGATGCACTTCGCAGAGTTTCTCCTTGCATATCAAGTACTAGGTCAACATGTTCTTTCATCGGTGTAGCAGCTGTTGATGCTGCCATTGCCGCGATTACCGTTCCATTTTCATACAATCCATTCTCACTGCAATCCCCATTTTCTAGCAAAAACACATTCGAATCGTAAGTAGTCGCTGACTCCATTTCCGGTTCGATACCGCATTCTCCGCATTCTGTTACCATAGAATCGGCATCTGACTTAGCTAAGCAAATGGACAGCGTCGTTACAGAAGGCGATTGTACGATCGAGCATCTGTGGGAACTAAATTGCGACATCTGTGTATTTGTTGGCGTTTGCGCATTTGTAGAGTTTGTATCGATCAGTGCCACTTGCAGGTGCTCATACTTCCTGCCTCTGAGGAATCTTTCTAGAGATAACCGTACCGCAATGTCCGTATTCCGCAATATTTCAACTGCTTGGTGATTGGTTACCCCACTTAACGATTTGCCATCCACAGCCACTATACGGTCATTAATCTGAATCTTTCCACTCATTTCAGCAGCACTACCTTCGATAATACTTTTCACGAAGATTCCCGAGAGATCTTCCTCTTCACACACATATCCGGCCACGGTTATTCCCAACCCGTAAACGTTTTTCCGCAGTTCCACGTCGTACGTTTCTGTTTCGGGTGTTTCTGGTAAATCGATATAGTCCTGAGGATCCGGAGGTGGTAATGGTGGTGGTGGAAGTTGCTGTTGTTGAGCAATGCTAAGTAGAGGCTGACTAAGTACTTGTGGAATCGAAATCGAGGAGGGCGATATCAAGGCTAGACTGTTAGTATCTATATTTATTGTATTGTTCACCGCAACCACTTCGATGTGGGTAGGACACAGTTCTTCGGATTCTTCAACCGGTGATTGAAGAAAAGCTCCCGAAGTATAGCCAGCCGTTTGTAGTAGTGTTCGATCCAACTCCTCCGGGTCAGTCAACATTTTGGTGGGTATAATAGGCGCATGGCTAGCTAGAGCTTGATAGTCCGGTGAAGTTGGCTCCACCGGACGAGCCACTATCAGACGTACCTGTTGACCGGTTTGGCGTAATACGGTGGCCACTTGTTCAGAACTGAAGCCTCTAAGATTAACGTCGCCAATCTGCAGAACATGATCACCGCTCTGCAACCGGCCGTCCCGCTCTGCCACCGAACCGGGTATAAGTGCTTTTATAACGACACCGGTACTGCGGCCTCCGACCAACATGAATCCAAGTCCATTACCATCATTGATGAGATCAATAATTTCCACCTGGGACCACTCGGTGCTTAGGACCATGACGCCGACCCAAACAATTTGCCAACGGGAGCAATTCGCATAATATGGTTAGCACTATTGAGGACAAATTAATGTTCGTTGGCTGTTTCTTGGCTGTACGTTATCTGAAAAAAAAAAACAAGTAAAAATACTATAAATTCAGATTCAATTAAATGAGCCGGTATAGCAATATATTTAACTTGTAAGCAGTGCTAGACACCTCTAACTTGCTAATTCGTTTTTTTATTTTTTTAAATTTAATAATTTAACCATCTTTTTCTTTTTCTCAAGCTGTGTTTTGTTTACAAAGCTCAAAAGTTATAAAAATGTTTTCCAATCTTTTACCAACAAAACAAAAAAAGTTTGTTCCCATACGTTGATTAGTTTTCGAGAAAAAGGCATATAAAGTACATGTACACGAAGTTTGAAAATCGTGTTTTTTCAGGAACGGCGTTTTATTACGACGAGTTTGTTCAGCGCCCACACCGGAATACGTGTGTGTATGTTCGTTTTCCATCTACTTCCCGTGGTTGGATTATTACAAAACTAGTATCAAAATAAGCGAACAACTCTGTAAAATCGAAAGCTGCAAAAAAAGTCTTTATTTTTTCAAAATGTTTTGTTATTAATATCCCCATATTTATCCATTTTATTTCGTCGGCATATTGAAATTAAATGCACATTAGTGCCTGCGATCTTATAACAGTGATTCAAATAAACATTACTCTGAAATTTTTCTTCTAATTATTGATTTTTCAAAAATCAAAAAACTGAGTCGATTTTTCTATAGGGGGGACTAAATGTTTCTTAGGGAGGGCTTAGGCCACCCCCCCCCCCCCCCCCCAGGGCACCCGTTGTTCCGCCAATGGTGCTTTTAATAGGGCGTAGGAGGTTTTTTGACTCATTTCAAATAGGGTAAGGGATCTAGTTTTCGCACCACTACTGAAACATTCATCAAATAGATTACTAAGGAAATGGCAGAGAAAAGCTATTACGTCAAGGTTGTTATTTTGCTAGAAATTTTGCAATACTACACCAAAATTTGCGTATGTACGTCCAAATAATCAAGTTTCTTAAACTGCAACTGGAGTTCGCGTGTTTTCTTTTCGTTTAGTGAAAACAGATACGAAATCAAAATTTCCAAAAATTGTGTATATTAGGACACTGAATTCATGCAATATGTTATTTTATAAAGAAAAAGCAATATTTCTGTCCAATTTTCTTTTGTTGCAGTGCAAATTTGTTTTTTATTATGTAATTCAAGACGTTTAAAAAAGTACGAAAATTGAAACGCAAAACTGTTTGTGTTCTAAATTTCGACCGGTCGAAAGAGCCTGCTGATTGCTTTCAAGTACGCTTGTTTCATTTTTCGACCCATCGTTCAAAAAGCCATGGAAGTGGAAAGTATCCAGACCCGAAAGTAATGATTTCAGTATGATTTCAGGCGTTTTGCGGGATTGCGTTTCAAACATTTTCCATCTATTATTTCAAAGGAGAAGGGTATTCGAAATAGTCTGCAAAAAAGGTTTACAGTTTAGTTTTAAAAAAATAATACCAATGTGATATTACAGAAATGTTGCAGTTATTTTTTTGCATTAAATCCATCAATTTAAACTACCCTAGACTTTAAAAATACATTACTTTGTGCTTGGGTCGAATATTAGAACACGCAAGGGTCGAAAACTAAAACTAGGGGTCGAAAATTGGCCCAATGGGATATTGAATTGAAACGAGAAAATAAGTGAAAAATATACATCGTACACTTATTTCCCTTTAAATGTTAATTTAATATACATCCTTTTCTACTATTCTATCATATTTTCGAGAAAACAGCGCTATTTAGATGATATATTGAAATTTGTTAGCCATGTGTTGGTTTCATGAGTTGAATTATAGTGTCCTTACCCTATACAATATTTCAAATATCGTCGATAACGCGAAAGACGAATGTATTCGCATTCATTGAAACGGCTTCAGACACTTATACTCAAAATGTAATTCTCTCGAAATTATCAGTTTAAAACACGAAACGGGACGATTCAAATATGACGTCCACCAAATTTCTGCTTCTTTAGACCCTCCCTCCCCTCTCTGACGGATTGTGTCACAAAACTCAACCTCCCCCACCCCCTTTGGACGTCACACAAACCTAAAATAGAAATAAAAAGCGGGTTAAAAGTAAAAAGTGGTTTTTAAAAATAGCTTAATCTTTTAAGAAGTAGTGTAAGATTAAAAAATCATAGAAAATATCAGTCGTGTATTTTCTCAAAAAAAAGAAATTTAAATTTCTAGATTTTTCCGGATGAACTGATCTTAAAGTTATCTTTTTAACGAAATTATAAAAAGATTCCCCGTTTTGCTAACTTTCTCCACCCAGTGAAGTAGACTTTTAATTGATTTTTTACAGATTTTTTTATCGAATTGCTGTATGTAATTTTACTAGTTAAAAATTATGTTTATGGGTACGATTTATGAACTGCGAACAAAGGCTCTAACAACCTTCAATGGCAAATCGTCACAAATCAATGAAGAAATGAAGTTTTGGTTTCAATTGAAGAGCACCGCTCCGCTTTAAAACATTTTCATTCTGCATCGGCGAGGCAGGTTTCACTACATCGTGACGATAGCTTTTAAAGTTTATGTTGTACTTATCTATCAAATATTTAGTAAAAGGCTAGAAACTTTGATTGCATAGTATAATTAATCTAGTGTAACATAGACAAATCGTGCCCGACTTTCGGCGCCGTTAGCTGAAACAATTAACAGCTTCAATTGAAGTTTGCTTGAAAGATTCTGTTCAACAAATGAAAAAAGTCGCTTTTTGAGTGAAGAGAAGGTAGGAGAGAATCAGCTTCATTTATTTGTTCCGACGATGTCGGGTCCTCTTGCGATCTTCTGAAGTAAGATAAGTTCGAAAATCGAAATAAATCGATGAGTTTTTGTAGCCTTTTTCTGAGAATAAATGTCACAGATGTCACATTTGCCTAGACACGTGCCTAGGCCGAGAGGTGGAACAAGGTACCTAACAACGGGGTAACAAACTGACAGCTCCCATATATAAAAAACGTACCTCGAAATGCTGGTTCCTGGTTCCGCTACTAACCTTTGAGTGTGGTGAATAACTCGAAATGATAACATTGCATGAATTTGCATGCAATACGCGTGTAAATTTTTCAGTATACTATTTAGAAACTATTGCTTCACTCAAGACCGTGAAAAAATGTCGGCATGACCGACAATTCCAAAATCATCGTCGTAAATGCTTATTGCATCAAAGTTGATCTACCTTTTCATTCTACTTTTTTCGTTGAAACAGAATACAGAACTGCGTAAACAGATACAGAACGTTTTAAGCCTGAACCTACAAAAAGGCATTTGTGCAAACGAAAGCCAAAACAAGTAAAAGATTGTTTTTCTACATATGCTGGTTGGTACTGCAAAAAATTTCCACTCGGTTTGTTTACGTTTGTATATTTGCCTTGTGATGGATTGAGTAAATCTTATTTGCTTACGACTTTCATCTTAATTACATAATTATAAACAAATACAACAAAGAATAAAAGCTATCGATTTACAATCAGCAAGATAAACGTGCAATTTTGTAATACGCGCATTTCAAATGTAACGCAAGATGAGCTTCTGCTTCCATAAGTGATGCTACAAAAGTGAATGTTTTCCTATAAAAATAATTCATCACTTATTACGGACGGCCCGAAAATGCGATTGCAGCGCCGATCACAACACTGGTAGCAGTTACGGAAAACATGCTCTGAACTGTCATTATAATAGGGGGTAGGTACCTAACTATTTTTTTCACAATCATTGAAGCTCCGATACATCCATAAAAAAGTTATGGTGGCATGTCTGGAGTCATACTTGGTCACAGTAATTTATTGAATTTGGCAGGCGACCGATTTTTGCGGTGGCAGCGATGGGTGGTTCCCTAAGCAGCTGATGCAATTCATGGTTCATTCGCCTCCTCCACGTGCCGTCTTCCATCTGCACTCCGCCGTAGATGGTGCGCAACACCTTCCGTTCGAAAACACTAAGGGCGCGTTGGTCCTCCACGAGCATAGTCCATGTCTCATGGCCGTAAAGGACTACCGGTCTAATCAGCGTCTTGTAGATTGTTAACTTCGTGCGGTGGCGAATTTTGTTCGATCGCAGCGTCCTACGGAGTCCAAAGTAGGCACGATTTCCTGCCATAATGCGTCTTTGTAGTTCTCTGCTGGTGTCGTTGTCTGCGGTAACCAGTGAGTCCAGATACACGAACTCTTCTACCACCTCGATTTCATCACCGTCTAAATGAATCCGGGGAGGGAGGTCAGCATTCACTTCTTTAGAACCTCTTCCTTTCATGTATTTTGTTTTCGATACATTAATGACAAGTCCTATACGTTTGGCTTCAGCTTTCAGTCCAATGTACGTTTCCGCCATCCTCTCAAAGGTACGTGTAATGATGTCAACGTCGTCAGCGAAACCAAGAAGCTGGACGGACTTCGTGAATATCGTGCCACTCGTGTCTATACCCGCTCTTCTTATCACACCCTCCAAAGCGATGTTAAACAGCAAACATGAAAGCCCATCACCTTGCCGTAACCCTCTTCGAGATCCAAAGGGACTCGAGACTGCCCCTGATACTCGAACAACACACATTACTCGATCCATCGTCGCCTTGACCAATCGCGTTAGTTTAACCGGAAATCCGTAGTAGTGCATAATCTGCCATAGCTGATCTCGATCGATCGTGTCGTACGCCGATTTGAACTCGATGAATAAATGATGCGTGGGCACGTTGTATTCGCGACATTTCTGCAACACTTGCCGAAGGGCGAAAATCTGGTCCGTGGTGGCACGGGCACCCATGAATCCCGCTTGATATTGCCCCACGAACTCCTTTGCAAATGGTGATAGTCGACGACATAAAAGTTGGGAGAGTACCTTGTAGGCGGCGTTCAACAGTGTGATTGCGTGGTAATTGCAACAATCCAACTTGTCGCCCTTTTTGTAGATCGGACACACGATGCCTTCCGTCCACTCCTCCGGTAGTAGCTCATCCTCCCAAATCTTGACAATGACCCAGTGCAGCGCTCTAGCCAGTGCGTCACCACCGTATTTCAGCAGCTCGCCGGGTAGCTGATCAGCCCCAGCCGCTTTATTGTTCTTCAGCCGACCGATCTCTTCTGCTACCTCCTGGAGGTCAGGGGCTGGTATTCTGTCGTCTTCTGCACGTGCTCCAAGATCTATTGCCATATCGTCACCTCCATGTTCAGCTACATCGCTGTTAAGGTGCTCGTCATAATACTGCTTCCACCTCTCGATCACCTCACGTTCGTTCGTGAGAAGATTACCGTCTGAGTCTCGACACATATCGGCCTGCGGCACATGGCCTTTGCGCGAGCGGTTTAACTTCTCGTAGAACCTCCGTTTATCGTTAGCACGGTACAGTTCTTCCATCGCCTCGCGATCCCGATCTTCCTGTTGGCGCTTTTTCCTCCGGAAGATCGAGTTTTGCCTGTTCCGTGCTTGTTTATATCGATCCACATTCGCCCTCGTACGGTGTTGCAGCATCCTCGCACGTGCTGCATTCTTCTCCTGCACTAATTGCTCGCATTCGCCGTCGAACCAATCGTTTCTTTGGTTCGGATTCATTGTACCTAGTGCGGCTAGTGCAGTGCTACCGATGGCGGTCTTAATGCCTTTCCAACCATCTTCAGTATCTTAGAGATACTGTATAGATGGGAAATTTTATGACGAACAACTTTGCCGAAGAAAGTATGGACGGATGTTCAAATATCGTTGAGATATTTATGATTTTATGAAGGCGGAACAACACACTTTTCAAATTTTAGCAGTTTTATGTGAAAGAGGTAAATGACAAAACTTGAATTATTTTTTCCAAACATCGCCTATGTTTTTGATAAGAGGAAATATGCACCTTCCACAGAATTCGGCACCATTTAGTATCACTTTTATAAAGGGCGTATTTATTTTATTAGGTACTAACTATGTTTGAAAAATCGTATTTCGGAAATCAGATATGCTCCAAAATGATGTCTAAGCGTGAGTTGTAGAAAATTGATTTTTAAAGATGTAAAAACAAACGCTCAAATTTTTTTATCATTTCTGTACAGTCAATAGATGGTAGAATCAGCAAGATGTATTCGAACAAATTGTAAGGTAAAATTTACTGTAGTTGTTAACAATTTCATAGTTTGGTGACATAACACGTATAACGTAAGTGGATGAGAAATCGCCTATGGCAGTCTTGACGGATGCAATCAACAGCCTCCGAACGGAAATAACAACGATGTTGACGAAATCCGTTCCGTCAATTCTGGCCCCAAAACTCAATCGATGGCCGATAGTTGGGGAATCAACTCGAGCCGCTAAATGACCACGTCCTCGATAGCTCCGAAGAAGTAGTCACGTGAATGTCAATCCGGGTCAAAGGAGCTTAGTCAGAACGTGATATATGTGCCTGTCAGTGATAAACCAGTCAATAAGTTCTGGCTTTATCTGTTGCGTATTAGACCAGACGTAATCAACGATGCGATATCTTCAATGGTGAAGGCAAATTTGGAACTAGACAACGACCCTGATGTTTACAAATTAGTGGCCAAAGGGAGTGACACCAGCACTATGTCGTTTATTTCGTTTAAAGTTGGCCTTGATCCCTTTTTGAAGGACAAAGCGCTTGATCCTTCAACGTGGCCAGAAGGAATAATGTTTCGCCAGTTTGAGGACTACACCGTCCAAAAATTTCGGAGAGTCTCTGCCTGTTCTGTCACCAGTAACACCGAACCTAGCAACAAACTGATAGTGAATCTACCTCCACCGGGATGCACCTGCGAAAGCCGTAAGGAGAACCCCTACCCACCCGAAACAGCCGCACAACCCATCTTTAAGAGGTCATCATCACGTCATTCGTTTGTATCCTGACCCGACCCCGACCTTGTGTTTACGAAAAGGGTAGGGGTTCTCCGGCTTCTACCCGCAGGCAAGTATTTCAACTATTCATCCCTCATCCTGCCTGAAGTACTTTCGGATTGCAGTATAACGTGCCCTGTGGTTACCACCGCTGACTATCAACCCAGTTCACCTCAAAATATTCGCATACTCATCAACCAGCATTCCCCGGGATGCACTTGCGAAAGCCGTAAGGCAAACCGCTACCCACCCGAAACAGTCGTGTCACTCTTCGATTGTAGGCTTTCTTCTCATTATTCATTTATGTCAGAGCATATGGTTTGATACCAA
Source organism: Sabethes cyaneus (assembly GCF_943734655.1). Taxonomy (NCBI): domain Eukaryota; kingdom Metazoa; phylum Arthropoda; class Insecta; order Diptera; family Culicidae; genus Sabethes; species Sabethes cyaneus. The sequence goes on along the minus strand of NC_071353.1, from coordinate 104,929,944 downwards.
TATCGTCTTGATTTCTACGTGATCAATTTCACCCGTTATTTGTGATTTTTCAATTTCACGATTACATCAAGTTTTATCTAAAATAAAACTATTTATAAACGATGTACATGATACTGTCATGTAGCCAGCACTGCAGTACTTATTTCAAAATTCAATCATCTTCTTAAATATGTTTCTATTCAAAGATATTTAAAAAATACTCGAAAAAGTGATCGGTACTACCATTAATCGTGGGGAGGATTATTCGGCGCCAAATTAAGAATTTCTAAAAGTAATCTTATTTCTAAATACTGCAAACACACCTAATTCTGCGCATCTCACATTTTAGGCAAAACTTCCCAATTCACCCAAACTTTTATCTTAATTAACACATCTAGGAAAATATGTGTATATAGAGCTATACATTTGAGAATGCTATGATTTTTAAGGAAAATATGCGGTGCGCAGAATTAGGAACCATGTGCAGAATTAGGTGCGTCTACAGTACGTGCTTTTGAAAAGTTACTCTTGGCAAACTATATTATGTTTAATGGAAAATGAGTCCAGCAAAACTTCATTTCAATCAAAATTTCAAAATTTCAATCGAGGCAAGCTGATTTGCTATTTTAGCTGCAACTGTCCATATCAAATGACAAATAAGGTGGTATAACAAAGATTCCTTTCACCACTAGGTGGATTAAATCGGGTTTTTTTTATAGAGTCAGTCTAAAGTCACTTAAACAGCTTGCGTCATTTGTGATTTCTGCAGGGTTGGGATTTGGACCCGGCTTCTCGGCGTGAATGCTAACTACTACACCGGGACTGACCCCAGGAATTAGATTGATTATTAAGCAGTGTATGATTTGTGTGAATTGTATTTATTGTATGTAACTGAATGCAACGATTTTGTGAACTATGTAAACAGTGTCTAACGATCAAAAGACGATGGGGTTTTACGCCCCTTTGAGAATGATGTATGACTATCTCAAGGGGGGTTTTCCCCAGCCAATTGAATTCATGGACCAGATGGAAAAAATAAATAAATAAACAATCCTTAAAGTCTGAAGTTTTTGAAGCGTCTTAGTAGAATACGAAACCTGAAATAAAATAAAAAAGAAAGCTATTCCAATTAAATTCTACAATTCTAAATTCGAAAACAGACACTGATGGAGCCTGCGATTCGTAGGCGAAATACGTATCTGTCGCGAATAAATATAGATAGTAGAATTTAATTGGAATAGTTTTCTTTTTATTTTATTTTAGAAATCCTTAAAGATCAAGTAATAATATCAAAACGTAACCGTATATTCAATAATAATGCAATCAAGAGCAAGGCCTTAATAAAACTTTTTCGGTTACCTATTTTGTATGTCGCTCTTTTTTCCTAAGTATAAAAAAAAACAAAAACAAACAAATAAAATGTCACTTGATGTTAACGATGAACCAAAAATACGGTAGACACAGTTTTGACCGATTAATACTTACTTTTGACATCAATAAATGGAAATAGTGACACTTTACTTCGATGTAGCCGAAAAGAATTCCCGCTACTCTTACGCAAATCGATATTAAAAAGATAAACATTTTAGTTTCAGTTAGGTATTGCTAAAAAAAATTAAATATTTTTTTCATTGCTGCCTATTTCAAGCAACATTTTTTAACATTTGCTTTCCTAAAAATGTGCGTTTTGAAGTTGCTTAACGCTGATTAATCCATATTGTTCATTATTTAATTTTTTTCGTAATAAACGAATCAGCGTTCATTGGTGTTGTTCAATAAATAACAGTAGTAATCTAAAAACGAGTTGATAATAATCACTTATAACGAGGCACAAGTTTTTAATTTCGAAAACAAACGCTTATCTAATCATACAACATCTTAGAATTACAATTTTCATTGTGAAAAGTTTACCTTAACACCAATTATTGCTCCAATATTCCCCAATATGATTGACTGTAAGAATTACTCAAATTATGCAATGAATGATGATATCTATAAACTTCTGAGCCATATCAAACCAATATTTCATTGAAATAGGGCACCATAAAGATTATTTCACTGCTCTGATGCGAATGATGAATTCAGATCACCACATGCAGTGTGTCAATATTTACTTGTAAATGTCGATTAATACAAGAAAACTGATGAACAGAAGATGGATTCGAAGGGGAGATTGGTACGAGCAAAGCGACGGCATAAAAAGTTTTTCCGTCACCGCATCGATTACACAGTAATGATTGAATGCAGTGGGAGTCTGCTGGTGTTGGGAAAGGGAACGTAATAAATGTCAAAATATCAAACACACCTTTTCTTGGTTTTCGCACAGCATTACTGCCCATAATTTACAGATTGCTTTCTTCATTACGAGCAGCTTCGTAGAACCCTCACGCGTCAGGACACATCACTTTTTTCTTTTTAATACGTGAACGTAATCCTTTTTTTGCTATTTATCCGTCGTTTAGGTTGACTTGTCTTGACACTGTTGCTTGTTTCAAGCTTTTCTTTTACTGAATCATCTTCCCTTTACCACACGCACTTCAAACTAGACCGCCAATAGGGGTTGATACTGCTACTACATTATTATTCATACATTCTTGGAAGCACAAAATATCAAGTCATTTCAATGAACTTTTGTGAACATAGAGCACTTGGAGGTTGGAGCTAGTTACAGGAACGTTCTCTGTAACAGGATACTTGCTATATAATTTATTTTTCACTTTTCTGTGAAAAGGCAGGACCTTTTCGTATCACTGTACCCACCCGAGCAACGATGATTTTATATTTTTCACACTCGGCACAACGATAGAGCATTAACAAACTTCGATTGACAGTGAACTTCATCCAACAGGTAATCCATAGCGGCTCGATTGAACATTACATGAAATAAGCAAGGAGAAACACATCCAAATTTGTGACTCCAACCAACATTATACGCATAAAAAATCGAAGCGACCGATTCACACGAGTTGGTTTTAACGCTGAAACCGTGTTGACGAAACGCGCCCGGATCGAAGCGAGAACGAGGAATGATTGTAGCACCAATATCCGACGAAACCAAGAGCAATAGTTTTTCCAACCAACATACCACCCACCCAACCACCAGATTCATTTGAACTACACTACACAATGTAGCTGCGTATACATACACGTGTGGGTGAGTGGAAAATGATGTTTGACAGAAATGACGCCTGCGTCCACCGTTGAAAGCACGTGTCGGATCGAGCAGACAAATGAGATACGATGATAGGCTCTTTCCGAAAAGGCATAAAAAAGAAAAGGCATTCGAGTTTGTTTTTCACATAAAGCTTTTCACCAGGTTGGCTCAGTTTGTTGTGTAGGTTTTTACAATACATGTTCAAAAAGTATCGCGAATTTCACGTTTTCTTAAGAATTATTTATTTACTAGCTGACTCGACAAACTTCGTATTGCCACAAATTAAACTGTGTTGTACATAAATCGTGAATCCCGGATGATCTTTGTCACAATCTCGAGTTTTGCAAGTTTCTGAGGAGCTCAACCTTAGATGGATCATTTTGGCAGTTACGTAACTATAAAAACATGGGTAGTTTAATATACAAATTTGGAATTTTTCCTCACAGTAAAGTAGAAAACAACCTCCCCGTTACTTAGCCAGATAAAATAAAGCGGATTGCACTTAAATATTCGCCGCGGTTGTATAGCATTTCACCGAATACCATTTCGCGATAAACCTTACGCGGAATGTACCATTTCACGGAAAACCTTTTCGTGGAAAGTACCATTTCGCAGGGGTGATCCTCTCCTTACTCGCTGTCGTTCGTTCGGACCCAACTGAAGGAAAATAATAGAGATCAGTAGACCTAGGAAAACAAATAAATCTAGACAGAGGTCTAGGGGGGGGGGGCTACAAATAGTTTTTGGTGGTCTTGTTATTGACTGTTATGTTTTATGGAAGAGTCATAAATTTCTCGAGCACGGTTAGTTTTTAAGTTACGCAAAAATTTCTTGCTTCATCTGTATGAGAGTCCTCAGTTTCCATTTGCCCTGAGGTTCCATTTGCTTGATTAGTTCTCGAGTCATTAGGAAATTTTTATTTCATTTGTATGGGGGGAGGGCTCTCTTAAAGGGGGAAAGAGTCATAATTCCCCTCCTAAAGAGGGGATGGGTCTCAGTTCACCATACAAAAAAATTTTGTCTCCAAAAACGTCCACATGCCAAATTTGGTTTCATTTGCTTGATTAGTTCTCGAGTTATGCAGAAAGTTGTGTTTCATTTGTATAGGAGCCCTCTTAGGGGGAGGAGACTCTAACTATCATAAGGACCTTCCCAGGCCCCAAAACCCCTGCATGCAAATTTTTACGCCGATCGCTTCAGTAGTTTCCGAGTCTATAAGGAACATACGGATAGACAGACAGACAGAAATCCATTTTTATAGGTATAGATTCATGACTATCTATTTTGTCCCCTAGTAATCGCCATCAGACATTATACACTTATGATAACGTTTTTTCCACATCTTCGAAGCACTTTGAGAAATAATGGGGATTACGGTGGATGAGGCATTATTGGAGTGTTGTTTTTGGCCAAAAATTCGCGCACAAGTAATGATACATGAACAGGGGCGTTATCATGGAGTGAAAGCCAATTTTTGTTCTTTCACAAATCCGGACGTTTCTGGAGGATTACTTCTCGCAAATTGCGCATTACTTGAAGGTAATATTCCTTATTGATCGTTCTACCCCGCGACAAGAACTCATAATGCACCACTCCCCTGCAATCGAAGAAAACTGTCAGCAAAACCGATACCATTTTTTGGAATAGACAAAAATCGGAGCCAAACTTAAACACAGGGGACTAGCAACCCTGTCCATTTCTACTGCATCCCACATATCGCGGGCCGTTTTGAATTGGCCTTGCCAGCGTTGAAAGAGATTTCGAAGGCTGCTCGCACTTACAGGAAATCTCGTGCCGAACTGTCAACGCGTGAGTGTTGACAAAAGCAAAAATACTTCCCTTTCTTTTTTTCTCACGCAAAACCCTGAACAATATCAGCAACGCTGGCAAGGCCAATACGGCCCAAAAAAAACCTGTCGTTGCTGATGCGGTGCGTTCATACTGCCATTTGCCAACCGGCAAAAGTATCATATCAAGCATCAAATCGGAAGCACAGAAAGATGCAGGAGCGAAATTAAAACGTTTGCGATTTTGTACAGCCCAGGGCCTTAGGGACGCCTGTAGCTGCCGAAATAAAACCCGGTGTTAAATTTCCCTTTCGACCTAAGGAGTCGGATGGTCAGTTAACGAGTTTTTTTTTCTTCAACATTACAATCAGTTTTGTTCTATGGCCCTACTTGGAGTTATCCCCTATACAGCGTTTTCCAAATGAGAGTTCGTGAACCCCCAGGGGTTCGCCAAAACTTTAGTTCGCTGCAGAATAGTATCCAGCTTTTTACGCGCTATAATGGCGGACGCTATAAATTGTGTTCGTAATATGCGAGCAATCTTTTTGACAACTCTGCATCCATCAATATTGGGCACTCTTCTCCTGTACGGCAGTGTTGCTCTTTCTTTCGTTTACGTAAGAGAAGGAGAGCAATAGTTTTGTTTACATTTTGCACATTTTTGCTCTCCTTCTTTGGCGTAAACGAAAGAAAGAGCACGATAGTGTTGCAAGAGAAGAGTGCCAGGATTGATGTATGCAGAGTTGTCAAAAAGATTGTACGCATATTACGAACACAATTTATAGCGTCCGCCATTATAGCGCGTAAAAAGCTGGATAGGGAAATCCGCCAGGGGGTTCGCGAACCGAAAAAGGTTGGGAACCATTAATGTCGTCCTATTCTATCATGCATAATTTACCGTTCCGTGTCTGAGTGCCCCTTCGCTCTCGTTCGCACAAGAGTTCATTTCGCATAAATTCATAAACATTGTTAATTTGGGTACAAATGGGATTGAATGGGTATTCAAGAACGATCGTATTTTTTTGGCTTAATGCGATGATGCTCTATCCGGCCAAAATACGTATTGTCCATCTGCATGATGTTTTTGTAGAAACGGGATCAAAATTTTCTTCAAACATTCGTCTGGCATATCTTAATTGATAGCTAAACTAGAGGGCTTACTGTTGAATAAACGAGAAAGAGAACGATGTCCTTCTGCGTCCATAATTTTGGCTGGTCTTCCACTACCTTGCTTGCTTGCTAGTTGTTGGGCATCTTAGGATATGGTAAACAGTCGAAGCCGCATCATATTCGCTTTTTAAATGTTGTACCATATACGTTTTGCCGAGATTTCTACGGAAATTCGTAGAAGTGTACAACGCGAGTTAACAATTTAGGGACGTGATACCCTTTTTAAAAAAGACTGTTCGTCTTCGCGATCGATATTAAACTAAACTTTATTTCATTTCAATTATTGAATCGGACCCTAGCTAAAGTTCAAACTGCTGGTTCTGCAGTCCTCCCGGTGGTGCCATCGTTCGATTTCCAGTCGTTGCCGTCGTCAAAGGTGCCGTACGTAGCATTCTTGTTGCTACCTGTTTTTTGTCGCCGGATGTGTGAATGCTGAAGTAAGCATGCCAGCCGTGTGGCTTCGTTGTTAACTCGCGCTCCCGAAATACTTCTGGTTTCGACGTCATTTTAAGCAAAACAACGCAAGCATAAACAAAACAAAAAATATTGACAAAAAGCGAAGAGAGAGAGCTAACGCATACATACTCTCATTTCTCTCTGAGCTCGTTTGTTGTTGAGTATAGAGGCCTCAAAAAAATTCCAAAATTTTAGTTGTCACCCGTTATTTGCTTGATTAGTTTTCGAGTTATGAGGAAATTTGCATTTCATTTGTATGGGAGCCCAGCCTCTTAACCCTCTAACGGGCAACATCGTAAAAACGATGCGATCTAGCAAATGATTACTTTATCATGAAAGTACACTCAAAAGAAACCCGAGTGTTGATTTTCATGCGAAAATATTTATCTGGAGGACCGCTAGGCATGAAATAGTCCAATTTCTCTTTTAGTTTTTCATGCCTAACGTCGCTATCTTGATAAGTGGATTTTGCAGTCTCCTTTTGTCCAGCGCCTCTATGGTTCAAAAGTACAAGTACCAGCGAACCACATGCCCTGGCGGGTGTTGTGGGTTCGAATCCGGTTATAATCTCAGGTTATAGCTTGGTTCGACTCATGCACCTTCCAGCATTGGACAAAAGGTAGGAGTCAAAATGACTACTTGTCAAGCGTAGCTACCAATACCCCCCACCCCCAAATCCTTTCCGCTCTTCCCCTCCTTCACCAAAAATTTTCATTTCTTTCCCCTACCGTCCCTTCATCAATTGTAGTAGAACCATCGTTTCAAAAAATATTAAAATAAACCCGTTTGTCTCAGCTTTCGCGTATAGCAACAAATGTCAATCGGTGTCTAATAACTGATCGCGCGCGATTTCGAACGGATCGAATTGGTTGATAGCACATAATCTTCGGTGTCGGTTAACTGAATTCTCGTAGTTTTTTCTTATATCAATATTTCGGTTCTCCTAAAATTGAAAAACATAACCACTCCAAGTGTTAAAAAAAAACGAAAATAGAAAGCATCTGAAAGTTAATCCAAAACTATGATCCAGTAATACTCAATTATAACACAACAACATGATAAAAAAGTGCATACAATATTTCTTATAGCCCAATAATTGCCACGACAGAAGTAATTAAAAAAGAGCACTTAACCAAATCAAATTTTTAGAGTACACAAAAACAATAACATCAATGAATGGGAGGGTCCAACAGGGTACTTGTTTGAAGCAGTGTGCTTAGGGAGAGTGAAGTGGTCAACTTCCTAAGGTTTGCCTTGGCCCGGCTAACAACACATTGTGGATGATGAGCGGGCCCTTCTCCCCACCTATTGGGGTCATTCTGCATTAGGAGGGCTTACTTAACGATTGACTCATGCGATCTAGTTTCTGGAAGGAGATTCTTAAACACCCCTGGTACGTGCAAGCGATGTTGGTTGCCGACCGATTCCCTTTTGACCCTTCATACAGGACCTGTTGTTCTGCTGCGATAGGTGGTAGTCCCCATACATACATACATACATACATACGCAAAAATTTCTGTTTTATTTGTATGAGAGTCCTTATCCCCCTACCACAGGGGTGAGGGGTCTCGAACTCTCAAACCATCATAGAAAAAAATTCCTGCCTTCAAAACCCCCCACATGCCAAATTTGGTTCCATCTGCTTGATTAGTTCTCTACCCAGGTAACCAATAAGCATTAGTATAAGCAGTAAATCAATCGTTTATTAGCATCCCTGGCGTTTTCTACTGCGGTTTGCTGTTTATCAGCCTTCTGACTGCATAACTGTTGTAAATTGGCATCCACAATTCTATTTAAATTCTTCTTGTCGGTAACTAGCTGCAAATAAGTATTATCAGCATTTGTAGGTCATTTGTATAGGAGCCCTCACTATTGAAGGGGGAGGGGTCCAAATTCCCCCCTAAAGAGGGAAGGGGTCTCAAACCATCATAGAAAAAAATTCCTGCCTCCAAAACCCCCCACATGCTAAATTTGGTTCCATTTGCTTGATTAGTTCTGAAGTTGTGAGGAAATTTGTATTTCATTTGTATGGGAGCCCCCCCTCCTAAAACGGTAAGGGGTCCTGATTCATCATAGAAAAAATTCTTGCTTCAAAAAACACCCGCATGCCAAATATGGTTCCATTTGATTGATTAGTTCTCGAGTAATGAAGAAATTTGTATTTCATTTGTATGGAAGTCCCCCCATGTTAAAGGAAGAGGAGTCATAATTCCTCTTCTAAAGAGGGGAGGGGCCTAAATTCACCATAGAAAAAATTATTCTCTCCAAAAACACCCACATGCCAAATTTTGTTCCATTTGCTTGATTAGTTCTCGAGTTATGAGGAAATTTGTATGGGGAATCCCCCCCTCTTAAAGGGGAGAGGAGTCATAATTTCCATTCTAAAGAGGGGCGGGGTCCCAATTTACCATAGAATAAATTCTTGTTACCAAAAACACCCACATGCCAAATTTATTTTATTTGCTTGATTAGTTCTCGAGTTATGCAGAAATTTGTGTTTCTTTTGTATGGGAGCCCCCCCCCTCTTAGTGCGGGGAGGGGTCTCTTACCATCATAAAAACATTCCCTGGCCCCAAAAACCTCTACATGCAAATTTTCACGCCGATTGGTTCAGTAGTTTTCGATTCTATAAGGAACATCCCGACAGGCAGACAGAAATCCATTTTTATCCATAGCTTTTTACGCGCTATAATGATGGCCGCTATAAATTTTGTTCGTAATATGCAAACAATCTTTTTGACAACTCTGCATACATCAAATCTGGCACTTTTCTCTTGCAACACTACCGTGCTCTTTCTTTCGTTTACGCCAAAGAAGGAGAGCAATAATGTGCGAAATGTATCCAGCTTTTTACGCGCTATAATGGTGGCCGCTATAAATTGTGTTCGTAATATGCGTACAATCTTTCTGACAACTCTGCATACATCAAATCTGGCACTTTTCTCTTGCAACCCTACCGTGCTCTTTCTTTCGTTTACGCCAAAGAAGGAGAGCAAAAATGTGCGAAATGTAAACAAAACTATTCTCGCGTCACTTTTGATTTCGTCCAATGTAACAATTCCACCATATTGAGAAAAACGAGATCGAAGTTCTTCGAACTGAACTTTAAATTGTTTCAAAATGAAATAATTTTCAGTCATTCACTCAACGTGGTTGATGAATAATAACATTCAATATTTAACGGAGATTTCAAAAATCTAATTAAAACTAAGCAGTTTTGGTTTATTATGGAAAAAGTTACTTTGGACTGTTTACCATCTCATGCTGTACTTTGGACGGTTTTATTTTTCCAGGCTCTTGCACATAAATTAAGCGAGATCACCGTAAAATACGTGCGTTGCCGTGCTACGCTATTTTCGAGGTTATTTTTCAATATTAGACCGCTTGTTTCACTTAAAATGCATAAATAATGCGAAAAAAAACTTTCACTTGCTAAACGTCCAATGTACAGATTGGGTTTGTTTTGATTTTTTTTGCACTTTGGACATCAGATGAGAACGACCAAAGTAACAGTCAGTCATTCGTAATTCGAATGTGCACATTGGACATTTTGATAATGCTAATTTTTTCACCTCAAAATAATTCTATTTGGGCAGGTGTTTTTGTATAACATAGAGTTTAAAAAGAGCAATAATTTGTTGTGATAAACCGGATTTGTTTACAATTGTTACATTGGACGAAATGAAAAGTGACGCGAGTATTGCTCTCCTTCTTTTGCGTAAACGAAAGAAAGAGCAACACTGCCGTACAGGAGAAGAGTGCCCAGTTTTGATGGATGCAGAGTTGTCAAAAAGATTGTTCGAATATTACGAACACAATTTATAGCGTCCGCCATTATAGCGCGTAAAAAGCTGGATAAACAAAACTATTGCTCTCCTTCTTTTGCGTAAACGAAAGAAAGAGCAACACTGCCGTACAGGAGAAGAGTACCCAGTTTTGATGGATGCAGAGTTGTCAAAAAGATTGTTCGAATATTACGAACACAATTTATAGCGTCCGCCATTATAGCGCGTAAAAAGCTGGATAGGTACGGGAGGGTATTTTCAGCCGATTAAGCGATGGCATCTATTTTTTCGGCCTATGGCCTAATTCTACACTCTTAAATGATTCTACCTGTAAATAGGTCGGATTTACTTAAAGCTAGGTTGAAACTACTCAAAATGCCCTTAAAGTGTAGAAACTCAAACTTTGGGTAAAAATTTCAACCAATTTTGGCTACTAGCTACCGATAATTGAATTATTCTCTATGACAAATAACGCAATTTTAAGTTCCTACTACCAATTTTTGGTTGAAAAACTACTCAAAATCTGAGTTTGTACACTTTAAGGGCATTTTGAGTAGTTTCAACCAAACTTTAACCAAATCCGACCAATTTACAGGTAGAATCATTTAAGAGTGTAGTAAAAGAACAGGTGGGTTTGACGTTCTTTGAATAAAAAATAGTAGATTACTTAGTCTTGAGAAAATAGCTATAACATATTAAAATTGCATGTCGGCAAAGTATTTTTATTGGCGAAAGAAGAGGCACATAGGCTGAATTTAGAAACCTGCTGAAAATACCCTCCCGTACCCTATACATTGATTCTACTAAGATAATTTACCTTGAATCCTTGACTAACTTTGTCTAGGGATTTGAGGTCTGTTGCTTTAAACGGTTGAATGCTTTTTTCGCTTTGTGCTTTTTCGCAATCAACTGTGGAGAAAAAGCACCGCAAAGTTTTCTGTAAAAATTCAACTTGTGCCGAAAGCGTTTTTAAATTTTCAAGCTTTTATCATCGATCAGCTGTGATGTATTGTTTCTTATTACGAAGGCTATGTGAAGAAAATTCTTAATAACTCAAAAGCAGTAGCACGTAGCTCTGACCTCTGATAGTAAATCAAAACCAGCCTCCATGGAGCGAGCGGGGAACATTTTGAAGCGAATCAGCAGCACAGCACTCACACTACAGAAATTGGCAAGCACAAAGAGCAATAGCTGCCTCCATTATAATCAGTTTTCTCACTGCAGTTCATGTATTAGTCCAAGATTTTCGTCTCCAGCACCGGTACGATCACTTGCGATCGCGACACGTCCTCAGTACAGTGCTTTTAGCAACAGCGCCCAGTTAGAGATTACGGAAGTGAAAGGCCCACAGCAAGTACCGAAAAAACGCAAGATGGTAAGCAACAAGTTGCATCTATTAATTCGTGTTGAATATTGATTTTTACATGGCAGACAAAATAGTGCTTCTGCTATTAAAATTGTATATACCTACCGTCCATAGGAGAATAAGAAGTTATTTCGACCTTGAAATTGGTAAGGAATGATCTATTTCTAATCAATTCCTGAAACCAAAAAATATACCTATTCAAAAGGAACTTTACAGCCATAAGTTTATTATATTATAAGACAATGGCAAATAGATTGTCACTAGCAACTTGTTTTCATTTTATGACATGTTGACATCGCATTAATGTTTTAAATTAAATAAATATCGTTTTGCTTTGTTATGATATTCCATAGTCTTAGGAGAGTTTTTACCTTTTAAAGTTATTCCTAATTCTCATTCCAAGGAAGATTCAATGCCAAACGATACATTTTAGAAAATCGTATTAGCGCTACAATGACTTAGCATCCACCAAACAATAAACATCGAAATTCAAATATGTAATACCTACAAACCAATTTATATCATCTACAGGTGGCAAAATTAACTGAAGAACAACGCAAAGAACTCCTCCAGCCGCTGCTAGATGCCGGTTGGACGATGGTCAAAGACCGGGACGCTATTTACAAGGAATATTTATTCAAGAATTTCAACGAAGCTTTCGGTTTTATGACACGTGTTGCACTTCTGGCGGACAAAATGGATCACCATCCAGAATGGTTCAATGTCTACAACAAAGTGCAGGTCACTTTAGCCACTCACGATTGTGGCGGACTGAGCGAACGGGACGTTAAATTGGGCAAGTTTTTGGAGGAAGCGGCAAGCAAGTTTTAAACTTATGCTAATCTGTGTTGTATTCATTTAATAAAACTTATTTTAAGTAATACCACTATAGCATCGATTTGCTAAATATTTCATAAGCAGCATTCTCGCTCTTGTCTGGAGATGTTTCATCAATATCATATCTAAAAAAAGACAAAAATTTAGTTCAATTGCAGACTTAGGTACACGAGTTTAAAGACTAACCCTAATTTTTTGTAGAATCTGATGCCATCTTCGTTGTTCTTTAGCACAGTCAACACCAGCCGCTCCATTCCATAATGCTGAGCCATTTTTTCGAGCGCACACATCATAAACCCTCCCAATCCCTTCCGCTGAAATTCAGAATCTACCTGCATTTCATAGCAATACAGAACACAACGCCCGTAGTCCAAGTCAAACCGGAACATCGAATAAGCCGCAGGTTTTTTGAGCTTCCGATCAACAGCCACCAGATATCGTGCCCAGTTCTTATTTAAATCCGACTGTTTAACTTTGGGTTGCCATCCAAGGCTACAGGTTTTGTACTGCGGTCCGACATTTTTTTCAGCCAATTTAAAAGCCCATTTTAATGTTTTTGGATCCATATCGGCTTTTCGCCTACAGTATATATCAAATTCACACCCATCTTCAGTACTATACTTCAGAAACTCAGGGTAATCAGCCATCGGGTTAATTTGACGATTTGCCTTTTCGGTTGCCTTTTGCTGCGCGGTTGCGGACATATTCGATTCATTACTATTTATTTCTTGTAAAGCAGACATCTGGAACTGGCTACGATTATACCAGCGGCGTTCAATTTCGTACCTGTCGACCAACACTCAACAATTACCGAAAACGTTACAGTATGTAGTAACACAATGTTTTATGTTTGAAGAAAATTAACACCTGAAAATTAACACTGGCGCGAAAACAAAAAAAAGCACTGATGCCCTTAAATCCCTTAAATCACATTACCGTCATCCAGCATCAAGGGGTTTCCAACAGCAATGATTACTGCTCCTTATGTATACACTCAAAATAATCCACATCACGTCCTTTCCACGTGAAAAATCACGTAAATTTCTCTACAGGGATTTACGTGACTTTCAGGTGATTGTTATTGGACAAAATAATAACATCTATCTGATTTTCACGTTAACGCATTAGTATGCGTGCGAACTACCCGAAAATCACGTAAATAGTACAGGAAAAGCTGGGTGGAAAATATTCACATAACTTTTCAGGTAACTTCGACGTGAGATATATTTTGAGTGTAAAATTTCCAGGGTTCTGACAGGAAGCCATATTTTTGTAACTAGAATCACACCTAGCTTTCCACACGCTTTACACCACCCCATCGAAATCTCTATCACAGAGAACCAGGGATGCCAGGTGATTTTTTGAAAAGTCTTCACGAATCAAGGAAAAATGTCTTCATTTGCCTTCCTTCGGCTTTCCGCCCATTCAAATTGCATGGTGAAGACATGTCTTCACATGTCTTCAAGCGAAGACATTTCACTTTTTTGTAACAAAAATGTCTTCAAAATGAAGACATGTCTTCACTTCTGGCATCTCTGCAGAAAACAGATTAACAGGCTCGAAAGGAAGTACCGTGGACCCCCGTTCGTTTGACCATTTTTAATCTGAACATTTTTTAATTTGAACCCCGTTGGTTTGCACGACGTGCAAATTAAAAATGGTTCAAATGTCATTCTCAACATGACATCATTTGTTTATGCTGACAATGCACAGAAACACGATTCGTTTGTACTGACCTAGCGTGTTTAATCGGTTTCACATTTCGTTTTCCTAACGATTAAGAGAGAAATCCGATCGGAAAATGCAATATTCGCACTTGCAACTGCCAACTAAAACAAACCACCAAAACAATAACAAAGAGCAAGGCGGCCAGTTCACACAGGTTTCAGCATATTTCGGGTTACCAGTTGTTCAAATTAAAAAGTAACCCCGTTAGTTTGCATGAGGAATCGTTCAAACGAACGGGGGTCCACTGTAATCGATTTTTTGTGTGTAAAATCTGTCGGTAGCGCCCTCCAGAAATTGAGATTGCTGACAGCTTCCGTACGCACACTATGCCGCGTATACGTACACGCGATTTGTTGCTGCTGCTGTTGGTTTTTCCATGTCGTTTTTCAAACTGGGGGAAAACAAACCACCAACACAACCGCAAATTAGCAAGCTCTATAGTTTGCCAAACGCATTAAAAAATATTCATGTACCTTTATCAATATTTCTTTGTGCTGGAGTTACATAGCAGCGATGGTAGCGACATCAAGATTTATTAGTTTGCTACTTACTGCTCGAGGGGTGCTCTATTGAAGGATTACTCGTAGATTACATAAAAACCTTTTACACACTTTTTGTCAATTACCTGGTAGTCTGTTCTCTGTGATCTCTATATCGAGCTGCAGTGAACGTCAGCGACAGCATGTCCTGGGCTCAAAATTTGACAGCGGGCCCAAATCAGACTGCTGGCAGTTGAGTGAAACGCAGTGCTGATATGCTATCTCATTTTCGCACACACGAGATGTTAGTGGCGAAAACATGGTTGCCTACCGATGGGGTGCTTTACACGAAGCTAAAACTAATACATATTCACCGACCCCCCGGCACGTCGCCATTTTTCTGTGACTGAAACTGAAACGTTAAAAACACTGGGCGGGAAATCACTTCATAGAAAATCAATGCGACGGCCATTGTTGTTTGGGGTACAATAGTGAGGGGTCCAACTTAATGGGGGCGATGTCGAGGAGGTGATATTCACCTAACCTATAGGCTGATAGTGCATACGCTTCACGAACACTCTCTTATCCGTAGCAGATAATAATAACAGAGCAGATAATAACAGAAATCTAAACAGCTGAACGTTCGGTAAATTTTTTTATGATGCCAAACATTACTAATGATCCGTAAACGTCGATATGCACCACCAACATTTTTACCGAACGTTCGGCTGTTTAGATTTCGGTAAATTTTACCGAATCGTTTAAGTGTGTAGCAGGCTCAATTTATAGGAAACAGCTTATCTCACTGATTCCAATTGCGGCACATTCATTTCACAGTTTGTTGTACACTGTTGCCCACCTTTTTGACATTTAAATCTTGAAATGTTAGAAATTGGCAGCCCTGCCAATGTTTGCTATTGTCAGGCTTCATTTTCGGTTTTTTGCTCAGTAGATGCTCATTTAACTGCGGCGCCTCAACTAAACGGAATTTGAAAAAGTAGTATATACGGCAATTGTAGAGCTAATGATTATCTACATTATTGTTGAAGAAAATATAGTTTTATCTTTCGTATTTACGGCGCTATGCGATTGCTACCCCGTTGGTAGCCAACTGAGCGGCTCTTTTTGCTACCAACGGGGTAACGCCGTAAATACAAAAGATAGAACTATACTTTTTTCAACAATAATGTAGATAATTATGAACTCTACAATTGCATTTTACACTACTTTTTCGAATTCTGTTTCGTTGAGGCGCTGCAGCACAGAGAACAGACTACCAGGTAATTGACAAAAAGTGTGTAAAAGGTTTTTATGTAATCTACGAGTAATCCTTCAATAGAGCACCCCTCGAGCAGTAAGTGGCAAACTAAATCTTGATGTCGCTACCATCGCTGCTATGTAACTCCAGCACAAAGAAATCTGGCTTTAGTTTTCAGAAGGTCGCATAATCAACCCTTTTGCATGCATTATGAGACCTTTCGAAAACTAATGCCAGAAATATTGATATAGTAATCATTGCTGTTGGAAACCCCTTGGAAACCCCGGAGAAACGAGAGAAACTGTAACAACAACTGTCAAACTTATATGTCACTCACGCCGCGAAAAGGAATCGATTCAGCGCACTTACCCCACTCGCACTCAGCATTCAGCTTTAGTGTTTCAGTTTCAGCATGTCGCTTGTGTCGTAAGGTTGTGAATGTTGTGTTCGAGTCGTGGGTAAACTTTTTCCGTGGCCTTTTTTTTTATTAAAGTTGCTTTGATTTTGATATCAAAGTTTTTTGAAGCCCGGCCGTGGTGTGTATCGTTCGATGCATATAATATCGTGTTACCGCTTCACTTCGAGTGCGTCGCTCTTGGATTATTGAACGTCAGCTATTAGCAATTCAAATTGCTTAATTATTGCAACCAGAATACCGTTCATAGTGGTTCCAAAGGTCAATATTTCGCTAGACCGTTCCATTGATAATAAAGTTTTCAATTGAATATTGAATCGGTGCTTCTTGATGGATTGAATGAAATCGAAGTTGCAGACACAGGGCAAAGTTTCTGCAAGATATTCTGTGATAAAAGTGCTGCGTCACTTTTCCGGTGGTAGCAGGTACTGTGCCGTGTGCCTACACCTGAAAAAGATACAAAAGTGTATTTCTTAAATTAATGTGTGTTAACATTGTTTATAGCTGCAAATAGAAGAAAGTGTAATCGTTACTTTTTTTTCGAAACTTCGACGGAAAGAGAAAATCGTAACTCAAGTGTACATTGGGCAATTCAAGACTTGCTAAAATGGCTCCCAGCTTAAGTAAGATTGCGTCTAATCAAAACCTGGCGATAGCAATTGCTGGGTGCTCCGCAGCCACTTGGATTATCTTGTACGGTAAACAGGTGCACAAAGCTCGGTAGGTTTGGATGTTATTTTTGTTTTTATACCTATTCAAAGTAAAACAGTTAAATTTTCTAAGTGTTAGATAATTGGAAGCAAACGTTTAAACATTTTCAAAATATCAAAGCAGCAACCAACTATAAGTGGGTTCAAGAGATCTCTCCCGAATAACCAGTGACTGTATCCGCTATCTAAACTATATATAGCTCTATATTTAATAACTTACTATCATTCGTGCATAGCTCATAGTTGCTAACTTAATTGCTTACTTATTGGATTTCCGTTGTAATGTTTCTCTTTATAAATCCTTGACCCTGAGCAAAGTTCTAAACTAAGTGGTTAACGTATCTCTAATAAATTACAATATACAATTACAATATAAACATTTATATTTGAACAGCAACTAAATAAAATTGTTTAGGTATAGATGGTCAAAGCTTTTGACAAGTGCACATAGTGATAAAGTTGAGTAAAAACGTAACAACAATAAAAAACAAGCAGTTCAGTTTAATTAACAGATTTTATGCTATAACCTAAATTTTTGCGAACACACGCTAAAGTTGTGATAAACTGTTTGTGTTTTTACAGGAAGCAACGACCTGAAGATGAAATTCAGTATTTCATCAGTGAGAAAAAAGATAAACGGACAACGAAAGCACACGTCAATGCTCTTTTCTTCAAGCAGTTGCGTGCACTATTAAGTAAGTAGATTCTATGAAACGTTTGTATAAGCATATTGAGCATATGAAGTAGATGAATGCTACTGCTGGGATTACCGAACAATTTCCTGGTTCGCATATAATGAATAATGATATAGAATAGAATATTACACCGGGCAATCTTACTTGTCACAGCCGACAAAAGATGATGCTTTTGTTTGTGAACTGAAATAACAAACAGGCATTGCATAAAAAGGCTTGACTGAACAGTGCATGTTGATCAGCTGTTGTTAACGTGACATACGCGGTCACTATAATTTCATCTCATTTGCTTCTGCACTGCACTAGCGTAGCGTAGCGAAGTTGTAATGAAGAGAGATGCATTATCAACTCATTAAATATATGAGCTGAACTAATTACTTCACTGAATGATTATGTTAAGTTTTTTTAATTGTGTAGCTCAGCATTTGATTTTCGAATTAGTTTTTCTTCAAATTCATTCAAATTAAATAGGTAAATTCTGCTTAGATATATAAGTGTTTGCCCGTATCTTTCCCTATTCAATATTGAATTGACCATTTTGATCACTCTTGTTGACACTACATTATACACCATGATTCCGTTCCGCATTCTATTCAATGAGTGTTTCAAAGCCGCTGGAACTTTATTGACCTTTTATGTGACGCGATGGTACTAAGTGTATTGGAGAAGTATATTGTTCCGCAGTACTGGTAGGCGCAAAATGTTGGGTTTCAACGCTGAATTTCAATTGCAGTTATGCAAATCGCGATTGTTATCAGGGATGGTTCGATCACTTTGACTCAATTTTGATTCATTTGACAGTACCGTTTCAGCCGAGCCAAATATGACAATGTTATATATGGGACATTTGTAGAACAAGTTTTAATCTACAATTTTTCTGAACAAAGTTTTGCTGTATCGTTTGTGGTTACGGTGCTACAACGCTAGTAACTCATCAGTGACTAAATGAACGTTCATTTAGTCACTAATAAGATACTAGCATTGTAGCGCCGTAACTACAAAAGATACAGCAACACTTTATTCAGCAAAATTATATATATTAAGCTGTTCTACAAATATCCCATACGTAACTTTGTCATATTTGGCCCCGTTAAGACGGTACTGTCAAATGAATCAAAATTGAGTCAAAGTGATCGAACCATCCCTGATTGTTATAATTTCAAACATCTTTAAAACATGCGTCTTTTGTGCGATTTGTTCATATACGACATCATAACAATTGATTAGACAGAAAACATTAAATTTATTACTTGGCATAATCAATTAGATTTGTCAAGACTTCTGATATAAGCGATGGTTTTTAGTTAATAAAAATCTCTAACTAATGACTAAATTTTCTTCGTAATTGGGGCCACGTTATATTATTGTACAATGTAATATTAGTAAATTTTACATCGATGTGTTGTTTATTACAGTCGCGCGCGTGTATTGACCTGTTCGACAGAAACTTATGCGCTGACGGTGGTGGTCTTTGGAACTAGCCGAACGGTGAGAAAGTTGACAGTTTGCTTGAAGAATCGGAAAAAAGTTTACTTTTTTAATTTTCTTAATGTAGTGAAACAATGTACAAGTAAAATTATTATTGCAAAATGTAAGAAAATTGAGTACTTTATTTTTGGTATATACTTTGTCAGTGGTTTGTTTACAGTATATACGAGAAAATAATGTTTTTGTATATTTATGCGACAACAAACAGGTTACATATCCCCTCCCATGGGTAGGTGGTTTGACGCGTACTTCGGCCAAACGACCTAAAAATTCTTAGTTCCGCATGTAGAATGTTTATAGTTTAAGTTGGATATATGTGTAGTATGTAGTATTGCATAATTTAGCTTTATGTGTAGCATGTGTCTCGTAAAGCGGAATGGAGCGAAATCGAACGGATTTGATTTTAAATTCAATCCGTTTGGGCCGAAGCACCGGGAGGGCTTAATCGGTTCCCTAGATGAATTGCTGGTATGCACAGAAATTTCTCTAGAAAACTGAAACCAAATCCTACCCACCATTCATGAGATTTTGACTTACTCATGAAAATTAAAATGTATCGCTAGTTAGAACGAACGAGTGTTCAAAAATGATGTGATGTCTTTATTTGCGTAATCGAGACATTTTCTATGAGATTGCCATAGAATTTGTGGCTGTTATGCGATTATGGACAGCACAGCACTGAAAAATATACACACACGTACATGTATACATGTGTATGCATGTATGAGTGTGCATGGGTGTATAGGTACGAATGAATATATGTTTGAGTGTTCTATGATGAGTCGGAAATTCTTCTTATACCTATGCTGCCACATTACAATTATTAATGGGCAGGAAGTTATAGTCAGTAGATGTGTTTCCTGTATCAGTTTCCTATGCTATTACTATTATTACTAATATTGCTATCGTTGCTGTTACTGTCACCTCTATTGTATTGTTTTGGATGTAATTATAATTTTTTTTATTTATTATTATTTTTTTTTTTATTTCCCTCCTTTATTAGAATGATTTGCATGTCTTGTGACTAACCGCGTTAACAGTATTCAACTAACAACATAAAATGATCATGTATGACGCTGTTTGTCTCCCAAGGGCCTTCCTAATGCTGATGAGCCTCTGTCGGAGAGTCCATCAAGTCGAACGGTGGCAACTCACCGGCGGCCTGCTCCTCTCCATTCTTGCGGCTGTCGTCGCGGTCGGACTTAGTGGATCACTCGAAAAGATTTATAGCCTCGATATATATTTTGTTCTGTCCATTGCCCAATGCTGGCAGACTTCAACTGAAATTCCATTTCTAACTAAATCTTTTTAGAGTCAAAACTTCTTCAAGTAAAAACAGGTATTCGATTCTCTGGCTGATTCAAGCGATAGCGAAGGGCTGTCCTCAATCATTTCCACTTCCTAAAATGGGGTCATAGTACATAATATATGGCCGAGGAATGAGGATTTATTTTTCGATTCAATACCATCCTCACAGAATTATCAACGTTGTTAACATCTTATTAAGTCTTGCTTTAGTGACAGCTTGCACTTAAGACCTAATACGGCATATATACATATCTCCAAGTGAAGTTCTTTTTGATCCACCTCATCCCTTCTTAGTTACAGAATCATTTCAATTGACCACGGTCTGAAGAGCATACCGACAAATCGGTTGACTACTGCTACAAATATGCAATTAATGCCACCGGGAATAATACGAGCGAGTACCAGTCCCCATTACATCGCATCTGCTCTATTTTTCGGAAGTTCAAGTAGTTTTTCGATAGTTCTGAGCGATAATATTGCTCTTGAATAATATTCCGCACAAAATATTCGAAAATTTACGCCATCAGCTACAATACTGCAAAGATGGTAGATAAAGAGGCGGCTGTGGTTTTTAATGAGCATAGGTTGTGGAACAGCGCTGGGTCAATCGTGATGACATGGGTATTTAGGAGATGAGTAGCGTCCAGCCTAGCGAGTAGTTAGTCGGTAGTAGCATAGGTGATGGACAGACATAGAATTCTCGTGATATTACTAACTTGAAAATTGCAATCAACATGTTGACTAAAAAATTCCTCTTTTCTTTTCTTTTCTTTTCTTTTCTTTTCTTTTCTTTTCTGCCTGATCTCTATCGCTTCTTCTCACGGCAACAATAATGTTGCCGTGAGGGGAGGCAAGAGACCAGCCACAGATGACCACACTGGTGACAACGATGGAGAGGACGGCCGGCGTGGAGCCTGCTTCAGGTTTAAGATTGACTACGAACAAGATGAGGAAACAAACAAAGGAAGGAGAAAACAAGATAAGTACAAGCCATCTTATGCTATATTAACCAAGCACACAATTATATCAAGCCAAGTTCTGTCACTCTTCTTCCGCCCATTAATCCATAATCACCAATACATTATGGAGCTAGCGTAATCCGCACGGATTCTTTTAACATTATCACAACCACCTTATCTCAGCCCTGGACAGACTTGGCTCTAACTGCCCCACCTTGTGCTGCAAACAGAAACAGAAACAGAAACAGACAACAAACAGGTTACATATCACGCTAAATTACAAAAATCCACGTGCTTGAGTGGTAAAAAACTTGTTTTTTTGTGAAATTAATATAAACCACGCTATTACAAGCAAGATACAGGATAACTAAAGAGAACATTCATATTTCATATTCATATTCATGTAGTGCCGGAGCAACATGGTTCGATAAGACTGAAAGATATTCAAATCTCCAGAACTTTGACTTGAACCAATACAAAACAAGCATAGGGATCTTGTAAAGTAGAAAAACATTCCAATAATATACAAAAACCGCTTTAGGATCACTTCTGTGTTCGATTAGTTAAGTCGCCAAACTAACTTTTACAGTATTCTTCAAATTTATGCTCTTTCAATTCACTATTTTAAAAGTGGTTTTAAAATAACTTGTAAAACAGCAAATTTCTTACAAAACCTGATAAAAATTTAGTAAAGTTTTCAATCGAAAACCAGTTAAAAATTAAATTTACTGAAAATTTTTTATGAAATGTACCGCATCTGACATTTGTTTTCGTTTTTCTCACCATCGTAGCAGGTAGCGACACGGCGGCAGTTTTTACTCAAATTTGTCAATATTTGAAATCGTGTAATATTATGAAGTAATATCGTGATACAATGATACAATTCGTCTCAAGCTGCCACATATTCCTAATAGTTACGCGGATTATTTTACTAAGTCAGTTCGGTATCGGTATTTGTTTACCACTGATCGAATGCCATGGGTTTGCGCGCCAGGGAAACGATTATTTGTAGTTTGACGTTATTTTAATAGATCGCATCACGTACCACAGTGAATCCAGATCTGATCGTACCTTCTCATACTAGCATAATCATCCCTCCCGTGACATTCGTGGAGGTGTAGAGGTAAACTCGGCCTCATAACTGCGAATCTCGAACTAACAATCCTTCTCTTTCCTAACGAAGGACGTGGCCGGCGCAGTTGTTGATCTATTTAAAGTTGTAGCTACTGAATTTTTGTATATTGAAGATAGTAAATTTTCCCAAAATGCTATCTGTGTGCTTCACTGTGCAACTTCATTAGCTCAGATCAATCACGGAGGTGCCACTACGATGTGTGTGTTGTTCATGCTCATGTTCAATTAGGGCCACGTTATTTTATTGGGGGGAATTCTTATCAACTCTTCCGGTCCATCTCTAGCTTGAGGTGAAAACTCACTGATTACCTGTCGCTCTACCTATCTAAGGAAGGCGTCTGCACTATTATCACAGTACAGGGTGCTCCACCTTTATGTCGGTATGAAAACATTGAACATAGTGGCAGTAGCTGAGCGGAATGGAAATAAGGACGGCAATGCGTACAGGGCCAAGTCCCTCCGGCTGGCGCCAAAAGATGAGCACGCGAATGCCAGGCAGCTACAGCAACATCAACAACAACAAGAATTCCCCACGAGACATGGAAGGACCACAGCGCACAGCAAAGGGAATGAAATCAGAGATCTCCACTTTCGATGGTCGACAGGATAGGTTCTCGTCAACAGTCCGGATGTCGTTGACTAAGCTACGTCGCAAGCAGCTTCTGACGCACCAAGTTTCGCAGGCGTGCAGCAATATAGATTTAAAGTTTGAGTTAAAAATTCGGATTTCGGTATGTAGTGTGATCTGGTTTAAGCGCCAAATGTTTAGGCTGTGAACCATTTCGCGAAATTTTTAACTTTTTAGTTAAAATTTGACAGTTCGATGGCTATTTCTCCTCGAGTGGTTAAAATCAGTTCAGAATGCGAACCATTTCATATTTGACAGATTGATACCGAGGACCCCATCCGTTTGACCGTTTTTAATCTGAACACTTTTTAATTTGAACCCCGTTGGTTTGCACGACGTGCAAATTAAAAATGGTTCAAACGTCATACTCAATATGACATTATTTGCTTATGCAGAGAATGCACATAAACACGATTTGTTTGTGCTGATGTAGCGTGTTTAATCTGTTTCACATTGCGTTTTCCCAACGATTATAGTAGAAATCGATCGGAGAATGAAATATTCGCTGCTTGCAACTGCCAACTGAATCAAACCACCAACACAATAACAAAGAGCAGGGCAGCCAGTTCACACAAGTTCCAGCATATTTTGCCGACTTCGGTGCTTTTTAAGGGTATACTAAGCCACCCGGAGATCACCTGACTAACGAACCTTGAATTTAATCGACCATATTCTCATCGATGGCCGGTTTTTCTCGAACTTCGCCAACGTACGCTCCGTCAATATGCGCTCAAAACTATTGACGGTTTATGCCTCGCGATCGCAACACAGCCACCCTCCTCGGTTTAACATGCAGCAATTAGACTACGCGCGCGTACTGGATGAAGCTCTACCTTTCGCTGTAAAGCTAGGTCCTGCGACCCTCGAAGACGGATGGAGCGGGATATGCTCGGCCGTCAATGAGACCGCAATCGCCGTTCTAGATGAAAAAACCTCGGGTGCACGAAATGATTGGAGGAAACCGGGTCACAAACGAACGCAGGGTGGTCAACAGGTGGAAGCAGTTCTCAACGGCAACATAACAGAAAGAGACGAAACGAAAGTTAACCTAGGAATACCTACAAACGACGACAGCGTGCCAGCTC
The DNA here is from genome assembly GCF_943734655.1 of Sabethes cyaneus. Taxonomy (NCBI): domain Eukaryota; kingdom Metazoa; phylum Arthropoda; class Insecta; order Diptera; family Culicidae; genus Sabethes; species Sabethes cyaneus. The sequence continues at coordinate 104,905,523 of NC_071353.1, read as the reverse complement.
CCGATCTTGAAGGAATCCAGCGAAAAATCAGTCTGAAAAATAACAGAGCCGCCCGAAAAGACCGACATACGGTAGAACTTTACAAAAACGACCATGAACCACCCAGTGGAAACGGCACTTCACTGGATAATTTCAAATATATGGGAGAAGAAGAAATTACCGTCTACACCTCCTGCAAGGTATTTTCCCAAATTTTGTTGTGTGGTATATCCGCCACAGCAAGAGAATTTGAACCAGGCGGGTTTTATGTAGGCCCGAGCAGCGAAATTACTGCATCATTGGGAGATACGTCGGTCACGATTTCGGTGATCAAAGGATGTCCACAGGGAGGTGTTTTCTCCCCCCTGCTCTGGTCACTGGTGACCAGAGATGCCAGAAGTGAAGACATGTCTTCATTTTGAAGACATTTTTGTTACAAAAAAGTGAAATGTCTTCACTTGAAGTCATGTGAAGACATGTCTTCACCATGCAGTTTAAATGGGCGGAAAGCCGAAGGAAGACAAATGAAGACATTTTTCTTGATCCGTAGACTTTTCAAAAAATCACCTGGCATCCCTGCTGGTGACCGACGTACTCCTTCACAAGCTATCACAGCTTGGTTATGAGACCATTGCTTACGCCGACGACGTTGTACTTATCGTCAGAGGAAAGTTTGACGCAGTATTGTCAAGTCGCTTGCAAGGAGCTCTAAACACCACCATGTTATGGTGCTCACAAGAGGGACTTAATATTAACCCCACCAAAACAGTCGTTATACCATTACTTCGCCTATATTGAATGGTGTCAGACTGGGCTTCAGTAATGAAGTCAAACACCTCGGAATAATTCTCGATAAAACTTCAAGGTTCAGCTTCAGCCTTCAGCCCTAAGGGTTGCACGAAAGGGTGACGTAGGACTATATCAGACCATTAAATCAAAGACTACTGCATTTCTGGCATACTGTAAACTGCATTTCTGGCATATGTATGTTTATAAGAATCTGTAAGTGCCATTGTTTAAGTGAATGTTTAAAAGAGAAGAGCGAAATATTCAGATTCTATTCTTCGTTGAATGGCTTTGAAAATACGTGGACGCCTGCAACCATTGAGACATAGAGATTTCTTTTAAAAATCACTTGTATGCATCATAAAGGTTGAAATAGTAATGAATGACCAGCCCACAGATTATTGTTCTAAATCTCGTTTTGCGTAGCTTGACATTTTTTAATAATCTTACTTTAACTCGCTAGTGGCGTTTAAAAGGGTGATTGGTTACAAATAACATTAAAGCGGAAGCACGTTCATCGTAAATATGACGTGCCATTCGATTGTCCTTCTCTTTGGACATGAATTACGACGGGCACGTAAGTTAGCGGCGTCGATTCACTGTCTTTTGTTCCGAGAAGGTTTTACTAGTTTACTTTCACAGCTTACCGCTTGTTACATAGCAGAAAATATGGCATATACGCAAAAATTCTGTTTTATTTGCATGAGAGTCCTTATCCTCCTACCACAGGGGTGAGGGGTCTCAAATCATCATTGTTCGGATATGAACCAGTTTTTTGTAGCAACCGATTAGTTTTCGGTAATGCTCAAACTGTAATGTATTTTTGCGTTAGATTAAATACAGAAAATGTATACATTCGACTTACAAGAAGTGGTTTCACTGTTTATCGTTTACACCTTCTTCCTATCCTACGCCGATCGCAGTATACGGTTTGGTAAGTGTGTTTCTGCTTAGGGTCAACTTGGGGTGCGCTACCCTACTTTACTTTCGCGGTTGTAAATAAACGGATTTGCGGTTGGTTACGGTAATTATTCTGTACAGGTAAGTATCCCGGGCTACTGGTGGATTTCAACGGTTGCTGTATCACTTCAATCACTTTCTTCTACCACTTATCAGGCGCTATTTCGCTAACCCTGTACTATTTCGCACGTTAAAATGGTAACTGATTGAAATGATTTGCCTCGAAACACTTTCTATTTAGCTTTTCAGAACACTGCGATGGAGTTTTTATTTATCTTCACTCTTCATTTCCCCTCTAGCCAACATAAACGTCATCTGCGATGTTGGGCAGTGTTGCCGTATATGCGGTATCGTAACACCCCCGCCCGTAACATCTGGAATTTCTAGATTTACAGATTCTCTAATACCGCCGAATTCACTGTACCACGTCTCTGTACGCAGTCATCAGAGGTCCTGGCGTCCGCCTGTCCGGCACGTTCATCCCCCCTGCGCTTCCAACGGGGTGCATTAGCGGATTGTGACGCTCTCTACAATTGTCAATGTTGCAGCGTATCCGAAATTTACACTGACCGCCATGCTCGTTCAGGCACACATTGCACAGTTTCCCGCGGGTAACTACCCTCAAACGTTCATCGTACGTCATTCTTCTAAAACTATCACAGTGCCGCAGGCGGTGTCCAGTACTGTGACATACTTTGCAAGGCTTCAGCTCCTTTTGTTCGGTTGAAGTAGTACCCGTACTGCTAACGTCACTGTGGCTGAGTAACACACCTCTCTCGGTCGGCATCTCCATTCTAGACTGTGGAACACCTCTGGACTGGTAACTACGTGTATCTTGCACGTCAACGTTCGCATCGCAGGCATCGTCGACTATTTCCATTAGGAAATCCGTTAGCGTTCGTAGTGTTGGTTCTCCACCGGCATTCCGCCTTTGGTAGTGTACCCACTCTCGCTTCTCGCGGTCCGGTATCTTTGTGACCAGACTCTTGATTAGCAACGGATTGACGAGGTGTTGCCGAAGTCCCGCAGCCTCCAAATGCTCACAGAGCTGCTCCACCGTGTTCCCAAACGGTATGAAACTGTTCAAGTTGTCAGGTTTTGGTGGTTCTAGCTCGTTGACTTGATCCAAGAACTCTTGAAGCAGTTGCTCCGGACGCCCATAATGCCGCCGTAGCTTTTCGATGACTCTTGGAACCGACTCGGGGAGAAGCAGCTGACCAGCCACCAGTTCCAATGCTCTACCTTCCAAACACTCCTGCAGCCGAACCTGATTTTCGTGATTCATGTAGCCACAGGCATCGTTCGATGCTTTGTAGGAAGCATAAAACAATGGCCACTGCCTTGGATGGCCCGAAAACTTCGGAAGCTTGCTCGTCAAACCGCTTCTTGCCACTAGCTGTGCTCGTGTAGGTCCGACTTGTTTACCAAGCCTGTTTCGGCTGGCATCACCCACTTTCGTGCAATTTTGCGGTGTATTGTTGCCACTGAACGGATTGGTGTGCTGGCTGCAGTCCGAATCCTCATCATACTCATCGTCATCGAACTCTCCCACTGCGTCCCTTTCTCTAGCCAACTTGTTGGCGTTCGCTTGATCCTGCTTCAGCGCTTCGTTTTTGCTTTTGCTCGGAAAGACCCTTTGTGGCTGTTTCGCGGCCACCTTCGAGTTTTTGATGACAGAAAGCTCCTTCAATTCTCTGTCGAGATCGGCCACTTGTTGCTCGAATGACCGCTGACTTGCTTTCATTCGCTCGATCTGCATCCTCTTCTTCTGCAGTATCTCTTCATGCAGAGCACTCCTTTCTTCTTCTTCTTCGTCCCGCAATCTCATCTCCATTTCCAACTTTTTTCTCTCGAAGTCGCGCTGCATTCTACTTTCCATCTGCTGCAGCAGCATTTCCGCCTCTAGCTCTTTGTCCTGCCGCTTTCGCTTCTCCTCCAGCTCCTTCATCCTCTGTTCGATGTCGGAGATGCCCTTGCGTACGGCGGCACTGGGTTTGTCAGACTCTTCGACGGCCTTTTTACCGCGAATCTGCCTTTGGGCATCTTTTTGCTGCTTGTGGTACTCCTGCTGACAAGCTTTACTTTGGCAGTACCACTTTTCCGAAACCGAATCTTCCGTGACTCCAACACAACGGGAATGGAACCATTTCGCACAACTGTCACAACCAATCATTTGCTCGTCACACGTCGACGGGCCGCAAATCTCGCAAGGGGTCATAGTTAAGTCCAGAAACTCGCTCTCCGATGTAGCTCTAGGAGCGGAAGGTGCATCACGGGGTACGTCCGACATCTCTTATGACCGGTTTTAGTCACTTCTTTTTGAGAATGTTCGGATATGAACCAGTTTTTTGTAGCAACCGATTAGTTTTCGGTAATGCTCAAACTGTAATGTATTTTTGCGTTAGATTAAATACAGAAAATGTATACATTCGACTTACAAGAAGTGGTTTCACTGTTTATCGTTTACACCTTCTTCCTATCCTACGCCGATCGCAGTATACGGTTTGGTAAGTGTGTTTCTGCTTAGGGTCAACTTGGGGTGCGCTACCCTACTTTACTTTCGCGGTTGTAAATAAACGGATTTGCGGTTGGTTACGGTAATTATTCTGTACAGGTAAGTATCCCGGGCTACTGGTGGATTTCAACGGTTGCTGTATCACTTCAATCACTTTCTTCTACCACTTATCAGGCGCTATTTCGCTAACCCTGTACTATTTCGCACGTTAAAATGGTAACTGATTGAAATGATTTGCCTCGAAACACTTTCTATTTAGCTTTTCAGAACACTGCGATGGAGTTTTTATTTATCTTCACTCTTCATTTCCCCTCTAGCCAACATAAACGTCATCTGCGATGTTGGGCAGTGTTGCCGTATATGCGGTATCGTAACAATCATACAATAAACTCATATCTCCAAAAACCCCCATATGTCAAATTTGGTTCCATTTGCTTGATTAGTTCTAGAGTTATGAGGAAATTTGTATTTCATTTATATGGGAGCCCCCCCCCCCCTCTTAGAAGGAGAAAGGGTCTCAGTACACCATAGAAAAAAATCCTGCCTTTTGAAACCCCCACATGCTAAATTTGGTTCCATTTGCTTGATCAGTTTTCGAGTTTTGAGGAAATTTGAGTTTCATTTGTATAGGAGCCTCCCCCCCCCCTCCGCACTCTTACGTCCTCCTTGAAATTGTTCTCTTACCGCACCTCCTCCATAAAATTGCTGGTCATTTTATCTATGCAACGACGCTTACAGACCAACAACGTCACACGCAGTACCTTGCAAGTCGTAAGGGCCTGCATAGTGTCGTCGTCCTGAAAGCAAAAACAAGTTAGATTAAAACTTCTCGGTCGGAGGTTTCTACAGTAGGTGGAGGAAGAGGCACAATTTGTGTCTAAAAATAGCCCAACCCATGTCACTACGGTTAATAAGGGGGGTTGTGCAGACTTCTTTTGTCCAGCGCCTCTATGGTTCAAAGGTACACGGGTACCAGCGAGCCATACACCCTGGCAGGTGTTGTGGGTTCAAATCCGGTTATAATCTCTGATTATAGCTTGGTTCGACCCATGCACCTTCCAGCATTGGTTAAAAGATAGGAGTCACAACGACAACTTGTTAAGCGTAGTTATCTATTACCCCCCCCCCCCCTTCCTTTCCACTCTTTCCCCTCCATTCTCAAAAAATCCTTCTTCATTACTTTCCCTTACCGTCCCTTCATCAATTGTAGAATCATCGTTTCAAAAAAATATTAAAACCTGGGGATTGAAACCTCAACTAGCCTTTTAATTATATACTACTATTGCACGGCCTAGGATAACCTATGCTGCAGTCCCCAGGTAACCGCTAAGCACTGAATTAAGCTTGAAAGCTGCTCTAAATTTGCAAGTTACATGCTGCCAGATATAATTCAGCATTGTCAAAGCATAGCAGCTTTAAAATGGCATTCTCAATGCTGAATTAATATTTACTTGAAGCACTATGAAAAGCTGATTAGATGCTCTAAGCAAGCTTTATTGCCGTTACCGGCATCAAAAGAGATTTTGAACACTGCTCATACTTGCAGGAAATCTTGCGAACGTACGCGTGATAACAGAAAAAATGCTTCCCTCTCTTTTTGTCTTACGCAAAATCCTGCACCGCCGATTGAATAAACATCAACACGAATCTATAGGGCATATGCATACGGATAATATGCAAGAAATATTTCTATACATGTATGCCATCACATAAAAAGAAAATAAAAGGTAGGTAATTCTCCCAAAGCGCAACTTATGGAAGATATGTGAAAAACAAAATCTTTCCCTCCATTCCGCCTTGATAAGCAAATCAAACATCCGAGTTAAGAATTTCGGTAATTTAAGTAGAGCTATTGGCAGCTGACTCGCAACTACCGTTTACAGATCAACTGGTAAAGGCGTTGCCCTACTGCTCTATTCCTATTCCTATCGACAGATTGGCTGGCGGTTCAATTCTAACCGAAAAAGAAAATAACAAAAAGCAATCTTGAAACGTCACCAAAGTACGCCATATAAGCATAACAGAGAGGGAAGATAAAAAGGATGTACAATATATTTTTCGCATTTTTTTATGTTTGACGTTTTACCGTTACGCAACAGGCGTTACGTTTTATGACTTTTGTAAAGCTCCAAGAACTAATGTAGCCGGATATTTCGCCAAAACCGGCTTTCTAGCAGCTTTTTATAGGCATATTGAACTATGCTGCACGATATGGTGTGCACCATAGGCTAATAAAAAGCTAGATTTCTGCTTCTTTAAGTGCTCACTGGTTACTTGGGTCGTATGGTGCCAAAGGTGAATGAAGTGACAGCTTAAGCCAAACTAAACAAAGTTCAGCGCCTGGCCTGTCTTACAGTTACCAGTGCCATGGGTACAATGCTTACTGCCTTTGCATCTTCATGTGAAGAAGGAAGCAGAACTCGGCGCACTATGGTTGCAAAGGAATAAAACTATACTCGAAGGTGACCAAATCGGCCATCTTCGCATACTTCGGGAGTTCAATCTGACACCCTTAGTAACTTTAGTCTCTGACTGCATGGAAGCCAGGCCCAATATGGAAGTTCCATATGAGGTGATTGAAACAGATCGCTCAATGGGGAATAATGGAGGGCCCGATCTTCCATCTGGAACTAGCTGCTTTTTTACAGCTGGTTCAAAAATGGGGGCCTGCACAGGCTCCGGAGTCTACGAACCCGGCATCAGGGAAACTATCTCATTAGGAAAGTGGCCCACCGTTTTTCAAGCAGAAGTATATGTAATATACATCTGTGCAACAATATGCTTGAAACTAAAGTACAGGCATGCGAAAATCGGTATCTTCACGGACAGCCAAGCAGCACTACTGGCACTCAAGTCCGCCAAATGCGTGTCCAAATTAGTTTGGGAGTGCAGCACAGCATTGAGGGAGCTCTCCCGCCAAAACAAAGTTTTATTACTTTGGGTGCCCGGTCACTGCGGAATCGAGGGCAATGAATTTGCTGACAACCTAGCTCGTGTACATGCTGCATTGCGAAGCAAAATATGCCTCTAGTATCTCTTGTATTACTGCTAGTACACTCAAAAGCAAAGCAAAATCTAAAGATCACATTTATATTCATAAAGAACGCCAAATCAAAATAGTGTTGCAAGTAACCCCGTATACATGGGTAACTTACAATACCATTATTTTTCATTCTTTTTACAGATTTTTTAAGTTGTTATTTTTTTCTTAATCATAATCCAAAAGCACTAGTCACTATACGAGTTTTGGCTGCTTAACCTTCCGTTACTCGCGCTGTTGTATTTTGTATAATTTTTGGATTGATTTTTGGATGCCATTTTGTATTAAAGTAACAGATCGATGTCAAACCAAAATGTATTCTTCAATAAACTTATTATGAACAAAATGACGTAATTATTCAATACATTAATGCTTTAAACTGTTCAGCAAAATAGATGAGCATAAACCGAAATCGCAGCAACGATGTAAGCGGCGTGTGAGGGGTACCGCACTTGGTCCCTATTGGAATTTTCTCTTATTTCTTCATAAGGGAAAATGGGTTCTGTATACTGCAAAGCTATTCAGCAGTTGATGGTCATTCCACAGGTGTGCAAAAGTTCATAATTTCGTGACTTCACGACGCTAGTGTATGGGTACGTTTTCGGAATGGGTTATATCTACGGAATCTGTTTATTTGTAAGATCCTGGGGTGACATCGCGATTCTCGTTTCGAGTGATTTTGGTTCGTTTCGCCCATTCGTTTTACGTGGTCGAAACGAACCAAAATCACTCGAAACAAGAATCGCAATGTCACCCCTGTTTTCAGAAAATGTTTTTGTAGACCAAAAATGCTAGGCTGATGAACGGAAGTATCCAATTTTCACACTAGGTATGTATCATCACTGTGCAAAAAACTTTCTAAACCTCCTGCCCAAGTAAATCAAAACACCACATCAGCCCTAGTTTGTAACCACAGATACCCTTCTTTCTGCCAACAGCAGAAATGTTACCATACTTTATGTGATGAAATGTTTTATGTGAAAAATATCTAAGAAAACATGATAACTGATAAAAAAAAATTTAATCAATAGAATGCTACATCATTTAGGAACGATAAAAGGATCTTTTCGAATGCAGCTACTTGTATATGGCCGCCGCCTGGTGACAAACTTATAAAATTCTGTCCCCCAAACGAAAGGACTTAATCTACTGATTAACTTTGCTGAAGACATTAACTTTCTATATAGCCAGGATTCCGAGATACCGAGATAAAGAGTGTTGTACAAAATATAACGCGCGAGTATCCGTGTTACAAAAGTTGGCACGAATAATGCAAGGTCGAAGGTTAATCTGCATGGAACAATAAAATTGCCATCTCGATCGCTGACAATATAGTTTGCTTAAATTTCAGGACAGTTTTCTAGATTAAAGAAATATCAGTTGATAAATTTTTAAAATCTGGACATTTGCTTATAAATTTAATCTAATAATGACAAAATCCTTTCAAAGAGTAAAAATTAGATACAACTGAAGTTGAATTCTGCAACTACGGTTGCGCGCAAACCATTTCAAATTTTAATTTCCTGTTACTTTTACTAAAACCATTGAAAAAATATGCCTAATCAATTTTCGGCTAAAAAAAAATCAAGAATGATCAAGTAAGTACCGTCATCCGGGGATACTTGCAACACTTTTGAACTTTAATTTGACATAACTTACGAAGCTTATCGTTTAGGTGCAAGTTTCAACTTGTTGTAACTAAAGCAAAAAAGGTTAGAAATTGCGTTTCTTCATTTCTTTTCCTATACCTAAGAGCTTCTTCAACTTCACTGTTAGGTTTATTTACGTATATCTACCTAGTATTGATTGACGTCAATTCCACCGACCATTCATTTTTTGTATCATACTTGCTTACCGAATAGTGGTACGTCTATGTGTGCTGATGAATCAACAAACTTGCGTGAACTGGGATGGTTGCAGCTTCCAGTCGATTCAGACGGGCATGACTATCCATAGTTAGGTACCTAGTTGTCTTTCTTGTTTTCGTATAAAGTCAGCCATTACAAATATTTTATAAAGCTATAAATTTTATAAAGATATCGGAAAGTCGCCGCGAAAGTCCAATGGCGTATTTTTATTGAATGTGTGAAATTAAGATAAAAACACCTAATTTCATGCATGCTGTCTTTTTTTGTTTATATTAATGTGAAAAAACAAGCATGCGACGTTCGGAGAAACACCGAAAAAAAAAATTTGAACATGCGGAACTGCCATGCGAAGACGCCATCTTTGCAATTTAGTTAGCTGACCTGCTGACAAGCTAAGAACGTACATTCTTGAACTTAATAGGTTTCTTGGGACGCGTAGCAAAAACATTCTACAAAAACTGAATTAAGCAAAAAATTTCTTTGGATGACACGCTGCATATTGTTTATTTTTTTCTTTTTGTTGATAGCCTTGAGTTCGCGGTATATATCGAAAATATCGGGTGACAACTAAAATTTTGGAATTTATTTATCAAGCTGTCAAAAAAAGACAAAGATACACGAAGAAGGTCTGATTTACCAAAATCAAAGATACATTGTCCATTGTTGAAAAAAGTGTACATTTGAAAACGGTCCGTAATCGGCTGTTTGGGGAAGTTTCCGTTTGTTGTCGCAACAGGAGGGTACACGTCATGTCAACTTTGCGAATGCATCTGTTGATTCTTCCAATATTTGCCATTAGTGGCTCTCCAGTTATTTTTGTATACCAAGAAATTTAAAATCCCGAAGAAATCTTCGATTGGGCGCACTAAGGCTGTGAACCATTTCGCGAAATTTTTAACTTTTTAGTTAAAATTTGACAGTTCGATGGTTATTTCTCCTCGGTTAAAATCAGTTCAGAATGTGAATGTCATATTGGACAGATTGATAGTTGTTTTACTCAATGAGAGCATGTAATAAGGTGAAGATGAAGATATGTTTCTGTAACAGCAAATTTATTTATTCAGTCCAGGTTGGAATTGGATGAATTTTTGGTGTTCATTTCATTTTGGGTTGAATAAACAAATTTGTTATATGTTAAACATCCATACATTGACCAAACCTCATGATTTTAGTCATGACCTTGAAATGCGGCCAAGCTATAATCTGAGATTATAACCGGATTAGAACCCTCAACACCCACCATGGCATGTGGCTCGCTGGTACTCGCACGGTGTTCAAAATACCGTTATTAAAAAATAAAATAGGCCATTTAAACGGAAAATGCCAGTTGGTTTATATTACCATCCTACACCTCTGAGCCAATTTTTAAAAAAATCGATTGACGAATTTTTGAGTTACGCCCTTTTGAAGTTTTAAACGGCAGATTGCTCATATAAAGTAAATAAAAATCTTCAATGACACTTACAAAATGAACGTAAATCACAGCCGGTATTGATTTTTTATGCAACATATGCCCATTGCCGACCATTTTAGGAGTTTTACGCTGTATTGGGGCTAACCCGAAATGTTCGGGATTAAGTTATCGCTGTGGAGAATAGCCAGTATCGAACATGAACAAATACGTGTACAACGTTGTACATGTACAACATGTAGCCTGCAGAAGTATGACCAACTCAGTCCGCGATCCGTTCCCCAGAATCTCTAGGCAAGTGGCTTAAGCGCCACCTCGTTAGAAAGCCACTTGCCAAGTGAAGGCTTGCTCGGCCAGAAACTCCGCCTCAGGGCGGGTCAGTTCAAAACTAAGGGGACAAAAAGGCGGACGCATGCAACCAAAGCTGCTCACTCTACGCGTTTTGAAGAACCCTAACCACACAAACTTGCTATCCGAAAATCCTCAATCCACACACCAACTCGTACCTTTTCCTCACTGGCCCAAACTCTGAACAACCAGATTACTGGCCAATGTAGGAAATCGGAGTGTGGGGACTGTATTACCAAGCAGTCCACTTGGAGTACCAAAAACAACACTAAAATTTACGCGATTCCTGAGACATCTTCGGAATACTTAAATTACACCAAATGACATTCCATACAAGACTTTAATTTAGGGAAACGCAAACTGGATTTAACATTTTATTCTACATACATCTAACCATTTCATCCCTAGAGTTTATTGAACTCTTCTAGAAGAAGAATCTGCCGGCAAGCTTCGTGCTTAAAGATTCCATCTGGCGAATCGCGAATGAGAGGCTCTAAGAAAGAGTAAAATTCTAAACTCGGCTAACTTGTATGCAAGGAACCAATACATACGCGTAACCAACTAACTATAATTTCTAGTATACCATGCTTTATTTGCTAGCTTAACGAAGATACAGCAAAGGGTCAATCTAATCAACCTGATTACTACAAACGCTAGTACAATTGTACGTCTGTCTAGGCTATAAGACAAATTTGTCGGGTCGTGTTTTTTGGGTACAAATGGGATCGAATGCGTATTCAGGAGGATTGTGTTTTTTGGTGTAATGCGACACGTATTGTTCATCTGCATGATGTTTTTGTAGAAATGGGATTAAAATTTTCTAAAAACATTCGTCTGGTGCATATCAGACGGCTTGTTGTTGAAGGCATGAGAAAAAGAACGAAGTCATTCTGCGTCCATAATTTTGGCTGGTCTGCCACTACCTTGCTTGCGAATAGTTGTTAGGCATCTTAGTATAGTACCGTATAGTTTTTGCCGAGATTTCTGTGGTAGTTCGTAGAAGTGTACAACGCGCTTCCGAAATGCTTCTTGTTTCGATGCCGTTTTAAGCAAAACTGGGCAAGCATTTTTTTGTATGTCAGAAGGGCATCGTGTTATAAGGCCACTGCAACAGTCTTAATGATCGTCTTTTGTGGCAGGCCCCGATTGCTGTACACAGTTTACGGACCGCTCATACACATTGATGGAGTTGAGCGGAAAACTGGGCAAGCATAAACAAAACAAAAAATATTAACAAAATGACGAAAGAGAGATAGCTAAAACACATACATACTCTCATTTCTCTCTGAGCTCGTTTGTTGTTGAGTATAGGGGCCTCGAAAAAATTCCAACATTTTAGTAGTCACCCGTTATAACCTTATGTCATACGTATAGTTCTTTGAAAAATCTACTTAGAGAAGTGTATATTAGAAAATATTATAAGTAAACGCTTTGATATTACCATAAATTGACACTGTCTTACGTCAATTGTATAACTATTATAACAAATAAATAAATAAATAAAATTCAAGTGGTCATAACTTTTCTTCAAAAATTGAACTTGCGAGAATGAGATGTGTGAGAAGTAGATTATTATTTGCATTATTAGCTGTTTATTTGACAAAAAACTCAAATAATTCTGGATTGTCATTTTCAACTTTGATTCGCACGAAACAGCACGAAAAAAATGAAAGTTTGAAGTTTCATATATTGTGACAGAATAATTTGAAAAGTAGTTTTTATTAATGAACAATCCAGTTATTGGGCTACCGACTTCACAATTATTTCACAGTATTTTGCAATTTTATTCTGCGGCAACAATGCGATTGGAGGAATCGAAACGAAGGATCGGAGGCGAATTCTCGCGTAACTTTTCATTTGGTCCAATGTAACAATTCCACCATATTGAGAAAAACGTGGTTGAAATTCGTCGAATTGAATTTGAAATTGTTTCAAAATGAAAGCTATTTTTCAACATTAGACCGCTTATTTCACTTAAAACGCGTAAATAATTCCAAAAAGAACTTTCACTTGCAAAACGTCCATGGTACAGATTTGTTTTGTTTTGAAACTCTAGCACATTGGACGTAAGACGAGAACGACCGAAGTAAAAGTCAGTCATCCGTAATTCAAATATTTTGATAATACTGATTCAAAATAATCAATTTTGAGTAGGTGTTTTCGTATAACATAAGTAGTCCACTGATGCGAATAAGTATATGAAACTACACTAATCAATCAATTCTGGGATAAAGCGTGACTAATTCCAACTTATTGCTTTGCGTTGCATTATTAAGATTAATTTGTTGATGTTAACGAAGCCTTCCGTCACCTAAGTTTTCACACAAGACTTCAATTTTGATAGACTAATCAAATGGAATATCCAACCACCCCATCGACAGGCAGCCATGCTTTTGCAGCCAACATCTCAGCGTGAGCGATAAGAAAATAGCATTTCATCACTTCGTTTCACTCGACTACCAGCAGTTTGATTTAAGCCCGCTGTCAAATTTTGAGCCCAGGACATGCTGTCGCTGACGTTCACTGCAGCTCGATATAGAGATGTCGATGGGACACAATTTACTTGCAGTTCGTTTACTGAAGAGGAATGGGAGCAAAGCAAAGCAAAGCCTAGTGTAGCATCCTTCCGTTCCGTTATCGAAACTTGACCTTCTGTTTTTATACGACAGACTTCGCAGCCAACTGTTAGAGTGCAGGGCAATTGCAGGGCCAGAGGGATGGGAACTATCGTCAAAATTCGTTACTGATAATTATCAGTAGTTTCCAGTATGTTACTGATAACTCAGTAAATATCAGTATTGAATCCAAAAAATAGGAAATTGTAACCAAAACATAGGAGATTGTAATATTATAACTACGTTATTCATAGTAAGTTTGTAGTTTGTAGTTTACCAGGCGGGCTTCATGGAGTTACGCTCGCGCAACTACGTACCAGATTTTTACCATCCGACAGATCTTGCAAACATGTCGGGTGTACAATGTGCCCACGTATCACACCTTTATTGGTTTCAAAGCGGCATACGATACAATCGATCGAACCCAGATAATGCACGAACACGAATATCCGAATAAACTGACGCGACTGATCACTGATCAGAGTTACATTGGATCGTGTGGTCTGTTCCGTGCGCATCTTGAAGACACACACTCGTTCTGCGTCCTCCATCTTGCGATGGCGGAGGTAATTTACTTCAGACTGAAAACGGAATCTAAGAAGATTGGGTTAAAAATAAATGCGTCGAAGACCAATACATGAGAAGAAAAGGCACAAAGAAAACAAACCCATGCTTCCCATGGTGTGGACGGTAACCGGTAACGGAGACGAACTAGAAGTGGTAGATGAGTGCATGTATTTGGGGTCTCTGGTGAGCGCGGACAATAACACTAGTAAAGAGATCCAACGGCGCATTCAAGCGGGAAATAGGGCCTTTGCCCTTCGCAAAACGCTACAGTCAAAAAGTATACGCCGCCGTACGAAGCTGACAGTGTAAAAAACCCTTACTAGATTAGTAGTTCTTTATGGACTTAACATCCGTGACGCTTGCCGTGTTCGAGCGGAAGGTACTACGTACGATGTTTGGTGGAATACAAAACGGAAAGCGAAGAGTGGCGGAGGAGTATGAATCATGAGCTACAGGCACTGAGTTACGGACACGTCGTAAAGATACCGGACGACAGTGAAACGAAAACAGTCAGTTCTCATCAACAACCCCACCAGCACCGGGAACAGGGACGGGGTTCAGCGTGCAAGATGGCTCGACTGGGTCGAAAGCGATTTACGACTTCTGAAACGATTGGGAAATTGGCGACGAGTGGCCCAAGATCGAGTTCAATGGAAACAGCTGAAGCTGATTGAAACAGCACCAGGTAGGTATCTCGGCTCTAGTTTGCTTATGACGACGATGATATATTTTGTCATCCTCGTCGGTCATACGCAACTACCGACGAATAAGTTTAATCTAACAAATTTTTCTAACTGGACGACGTAACTGTATCAGTGAACATCAATAACAGCGTAACATTACTGATACCACAGACAAACAGACATAACACTCGTTTTCCATTCTTCGCACCCATTAAACCGTCATTTCCAATTTGCGCTTAGTTGGGAATGTCTCCGTCTTGGTCCAAGTGGCGTTTTTTAACGAAAGAAGGGGAACGTCCCATAAAAAATACTTGCTAGTTCGAGGGATACTCCTGTTGCTATTTGATATTTAGGAATGTCGATCATAGATGGTGCTAGTGTTCAGGATAAATGTGAGGTACGATCATTTTTGTTGATTTTTCTTCCAAGAATTATGTCTGTTTGTCTGTGCTGATACTTAGTCATATTATTACTTACTGATAACTACCAACTACCAGTAGTTAACGATAGTTTTCCCATCCCATTTACTGACCTGTTGAGACGAGAAGGTCGTGATTTTTTCCTGAAGTGGAAGGTGTCGTCACGTTCCTGGAAAGTAAAAATATACTGGCATGTGTGCCGTTCGGCAACCCGGTTTATTAACCCAATCTGAGATGTTACCCAGCCGAACAATTGTGTGGCGCCAGCCTTTCAATTTCCACGTTTACGGGTTTTCACAGATCGAACCTACAAAACACAGTGACATTGGTTTTTATTTCCGGTTATATTGGTTTTCAACGGAACGGATGAATAATTTTAGAAGCATTTTCAAGCTACCATACAGATTCGAATAATAATCTATATTATCTAATACGGCAGCACACAACCGAAGATGCTAGCACCATCGCTTTTATAATCATTCTAATACAGTGATTATAAAAGCTGCCTTGCAAGCAAAAAAGCTCCGACCCATTCATTTACAGCTATATCTGCCAGACAAGGTTCAATGATCCAGTTAAAACTGACACTAGGCGTCAGATATGAGTGACTAAAACACTTCGCGACTATTACTAAGCGGATAGTGACATGATTATGAAAATGCTTATCAAATTTCCTAGCTGATAACTGCCGAATTTATAGATAAGAGGTCTAGGTCCGATTTCGCACATGCGGAAAACGCGTGCAAATACATAACTTTTTAGGGTGGTATTTTTTTTATTTTTTTGATCGGCTATACGATACCTATTTTTGGGCCACAGAGCTAAAGTCATGGCCCCGATAATGTAAGCAGAAGCGACTGGTGTGGTGTGATGAGAATCACGACGTAGTCATAATTGAAAAAACCCGAATTAATCCACCTAGCGGCGTGACCTAGCCTTTCTACTGCCACAATAATCATTATTTAATTTCTCAGGAACATCTATAATTAACTTGACTATATTTTTAAATATCCGTTCCGTATTCCTCAAAATTCTTATTTGCCAGTAAAATTCACAACGTATTGCGTAGAATAATTATATTTTCTTTCCTTGGGTGCGTAAATACTTGTAAGCGTCATTTCTGTTATTTGATGAACACCTTATTTAGTTTTATAATCGGTTTGCCTTAACTTTCAGGTTTCATAGCCACATACGAAACTTGTTTTGAACTGACAATATGAAATATGTGTTCATCGCAGATTTTTTGATATTTTTTTTTGATGGTTTTTTAGTGGTTTTTTTGGGGTAGATTTTTTTGATATTTTGATATTAAAACCATGCGTTCAAAAGTTAGCATCTTTGAAAAACAAGAGTTCAGAAAAATTATTATTATACTTCGCTTTTGCAGAAAAAGGATATCTACAACAAAATGATTAATCTCAAAATTTTACTATTAGTTTGCTTGGCTTCAATTTTGCAATATATCTGAATTATAAAAATAACTGAATAGAGCATTAGATATGAAAAAGAGAAATTGAACTTTTTCTTAGCTTGCGCTTCTTCAGATAATTATTTTTGCATGAAAATCAAAACTTAAGCTTCTTTTGAATGTACTTTCATGAAAGAATAGTCATTAACTTGATCACATCGTTTTTACAATGTTAGAGGGTTAGGAAAACAAGATGAGGTCGAAAAATAGTGCAAAAACTGCGCCATAAACATGCTTGAGAATGAGAAATATGATCGATATGATTTCCAGTACTTGTCATTTCTGATTTATTTATTAAAATACTAGCTGACCCGACAAACTTCGTATTGCCACAAATTAACCTGTGTTGTACATAAATCATGAATCTCGGATGATCTTTGTCACTTCTCGAGTTTTGCAAGCCCCCCAGTGGGCGGCGCTTCCGACGGCGGGTCACCGGCAACACTCGCGACCGGCTCGTCCTGAATGATCTAGTGTTACTATAGATAGTTTTTGTGGTCTTGTTATTGATTAATGTTTTATGGAAGAGTCTCGAATTTCTCGAGTTGGATTAGTTTTTGAGTTTCGCAAAAATTTCTGTTTTATTTGTGTGAGAGTCCATATCCCCCTACCACAGGGGTGAGAGGTCTCTAACTATCATAAAATAAATTCAAGACTCAAAAATCTCCTACATGCTAAATTTGGTTCCATTTGCTTGATTAGTACTCAAATTATAAGGAAATTTGTATTTCATTTGTATGGGAGCCCACCCTCTTAAAAGGGAAAGGGGTCGTAATACACCACAGAAAAAAAATTTTGCCATCTAAAACTCTCACATGCCAAATTTGGTTCCATTTGCTTGATTAGTTCTAAAGTTATGAGCAAATTTGTATTTCGTTTGAATGGGAGCCCCCCCCCTCCTAAAAAGGTAAGAAGTCCTAATTCATCATGGGAAAAATGGTTGCCTCCAAAAACACCCACATGCCAAATATGGTTCCATTTGCTTGATTAGTTCTCGAATTATGAGGTATATTTGTATTTCATTTGTGTAGAAGCCCCCCCTCTTGAAGTGTGGAAGGATCCTAATTCACCGTAGAAAATATTTTTGCCTCCAAAAACCTCCACATGCCGAATTTGGTTCTATTTGCTTGATTAGTTCTCGAGTTATGGGGAAATTTGTATTTCATTTGTATTGGAGCCCCCCCTCCTAGTGTGGGAAGAGGTCCTAATTCATCACAGAAAAAATTCTTGCCTCCAAAAACACCTACACGCCAAATTTGGTTCCATTTGCTGGATTAGTTCTCGAGTTATGAGGAAATTTGTATTTCGTTTGTATAGGACCCCCCCTCCTAAAGTGGGGAGGGGTCCCAATTCATCATTGAAAAAAAAATTGTCTCCAAAAACACACACATGCCAAATTTGGTTCAATTCGCTTGATTAGTTCTCGAGTTATGAGGAAATTTGTATTTCATTTGTGTAGAAGCCCCCCCTCTTGAAGTGTGGAAGGATCCTAATTCACCGTAGAAAATATTTTTGCCTCCAAAAACCTCCACATGCCGAATTTGGTTCTATTTGCTTGATTAGTTCTCGAGTTATGGGGAAATTTGTATTTCATTTGTATTGGAGCCCCCCCTCCTAGTGTGGGAAGAGGTCCTAATTCATCACAGAAAAAATTCTTGCCTCCAAAAACACCTACACGCCAAATTTGGTTCCATTTGCTGGATTAGTTCTCGAGTTATGAGGAAATTTGTATTTCGTTTGTATAGGACCCCCCTCCTAAAGTGGGGAGGGGTCCCAATTCATCATTGAAAAAAAAGTTGTCTCCAAAAACACACACATGCCAAATTTGGTTCAATTCGCTTGATTAGTTCTCGAGTTATGAGGAAATTTGTATTTGATTTGTACAGGAGCCCCTCCTCTTAAAGTGGGGAGGGGTCCTAATTCACCATAGAAAATTTTCTTGCTCTCGAAAACCTTCACATGCCAAATTTGGTTGCATTTGCTTGATTAGTTCTCGAGTTATGAGGAAATTTGTATGGAAGTCCCCCCTCTTAAAGGGGAGAGGAGTTACAATTCCCCTTATAAAGAGGGAGGGGTCTCAATTTACCATAGAATAAATTCTTGTCACCGAAAACACCCACATGCCAAATTTGGTTCTATTTGCTTGATTAGTTCTCGAGTTATGAGGAAATTTGTATTTCATTTGTATAGGAGCCCCCCCTCCTAAAGTGGGGAGAGGTTCTTATTCATTATAGAAAACATTCTTGCCTCCAAAAACACCTCCATGCCAAATTTGGTTCCATTTGCTGGATTAGCTCTCGAGTTATAAGGAAATTTGTATTTCGTTTGTATAGGAGCCCCCCCCCCCTCTTAAAGTGGGGAGGGGTCCCAATTCATCATAGAAAAAAATTTTGTCTTCAAAAACACACACATGCCAAATTTGGTTCCATTTGCTTGATTAGTTCTCGAGTTATGAGGAAATTTGTATTTCATTTGTACAGGAGCCCCCCCCCCCTCTTAGAGTGGGGAGGGGTCCTAATTCACCGTAGAAAATTTTCTTGCCCTCGAAAACCTTCACATGCCAAAGTTGGTTCCATTTGCTTGATTAGTTCTCGAGTTATGAGGAAATTTGTATGGAAGCCCCCCCTCTTAAAGGGGAGAGGAGTTACAATTCCCCTTATAAAGAGGGAGGGGTCTCAAATTACCCTAGAATAAATTCTTGTCACCGAAAACACCCACATGCCAAATTTGGTTCTATTTGCTTGATTAGTTCTCGAGTTATGCAGAAATTTGTGTTTCATTTGTATGGGAGCCCCCCCTCTTAGTGGGGGGAGGGGTCTCTAACCATCACTAAAACCTTTCCTGGCCCCAAAAACCTCTACATGCAAATTTTCACGCCGATTGGTTCAGTAGTTTTTGATTCTATAAGGAACACAGGACAGACAGACAGACAGACAGAAATCCTTCTTTATAGGTATAGAAGAAGAAGATGATACATTACATAAGACATCTGTCCTTTAAAATGTCACCAACGAAAACAAATCTTACAAAGTTACTACCGTGCAACGTTATTTCCTATTTTTCATGTAACATTTCTAAGCTCTAGTATCTATGGATTGAAAAGAGCATCTATTAATGCGCAAAATTTGTATGAAATTTGTATAAATTTATTTGGAAAAATCAACTCACTAGTATTTTAATCCTATACACCACTATATGTACTTATATACTTAAATTAAATGCTTTTCTCCGCTTTTTGCTTTTCTTGTACAATTGTGAGTAACAGCAAGTGAAGAAAATGACAATTCAAATCTAAAAAAGAAAAGAAAAAACTTTTCGATTGAATCCCACTATTTAATATTTATTTGCGACAGATACGTAGTTCGCCTACGACGTGCAGGCTTCATCAGTGTCTTATTTCAAAGCGTATACGTATCTGTTGCGAATAAATATTAAATAGTAGAATTTACTGCCCATGGATGCATAGTCGACGTAACGACCAGCACCATGATTGTTGAGAAAACGCATTTTTATCGTGAAAAACGTTTAAAACCATATAATCTTTGCTATAAACTGTTTCAAACGAATAATCTGTCTAGTTACTAGAGTTTATTAATCAAAACAGGACTGATGGGGTTTGTGATTCATTTCTCATTTATTGTGTTTAAAAAATGCGAACGCCAGTTTATGTGAATAAACAGGCTGTTTTTTGAACGATTATTCCCATAACTTGACGTAAAACAAATAGGTTACTATGCTGATTGATTATGCAGGAAATTACGTCAACCATTAGCATTACGTGAAACCAATAGCAGAGTAAGTCAATTTTCCTAAATTTCTCGAATATTTTCGAACAAACATATGTTGTTTGAGTATTGGGCATGTGAACAACATAGTTAAGAGTGCGTAGGACCGAAAAAGTACATTTTGGTCATTTTGGTTTTTACGTCAACTATGCATCCATGGGCAGTTTAGTCGGTAAAAGTTTTTTTCTTTTCTTTTATTTCAGAGTTCGTATTCCACTAAGAGGCTTCAAAAACTTCAGACTATTGACATGTTTCTCACTTTTCTTGAATTTCATTGCAAATTGTCATCACATACACATACATACATACATACATACATACATACATACATACATACATACATACATACATACATACATACATACATACATACATACATACATACATACATACATACATACATACATCGCACACATTGAATACAATCAACATTTGATTGATGTTTTGATTTCACACGTTTTAACGGTTTAATATACGGTGCTTATGTGTTAAAGTTTGAATAACTTTTGAATGAACCGTCCGATTTTCAATAACTCGGTTTCGTTTGATAGATCTCAGCAGTAATTTTCAAATAATAATAAAATGTGTGATGTTTTTCATTGAATTAATTCTTAAATGTTACAAAAATAGGGTTTAAATACTATTTTTTCACATTTATTTATGTAACTTTCAAACTACAAGTCCAATCGTCATGAAATTTGGAAGTTAAGGGTTTGTAAGACTTCTCTTTCATATGCAATCAATTTTGTTCAAATCGGTTAAGAGACCTATGAGATAATGAAGTCCTATATTTTTCGTATTTTTCTACATAACTTTTGAACTAAAAGTCCGATCAGTATGAAATTCAATAGCGACCAATGGGACACCTAGACCTTTCATTTGACACTAAAAACATTAAAATCGGTCCAGCCATCTCCGAGAAAAGTGAGTGAGATTGAAAGCGTTACATACACACACACACACACACACACACACACACACACACACACACACACACACACACACACACATACATACACACACACAGAAAATGCTCAGTTTTCGAAACTGAGTCGAATGGTATATAACATTCGGCCTGCAGGACCTTCTTTCCATTTCCGGTTTTTCAAGTGATTTCTATACCTTTATACTATATATTTATATAGTGGAAAGGCAAAACCTGAATTAATCCACCTAGCGGTATGACCCAGCAATACTACTGCGAACAATAATTATATTTACAGAAACAGAGTTTACAGAAACGTATATGTAAACACAAAAGATATTTTTGCAGACTTGAATGAATGTAGAAAACTAGTAAGTTTGTCACTCAAATGGTTACAATGCATTTTAAATTGCGAACCCTTTCATATTCTGACAGATAAGTAGTTGTTTTACTCACAAAGGCGAGGCGAGGAAGAAGATATATTGCAGAACCAGTGAATTTGTTTATTCAACCCGGGCCGAAACTAAATGAATTTTTGGTGTCTATTTGCTTCTCTTTAATGGGTAAAATTCATCCAACCGGTACAAAATGTAGATTTTTTTACATTCTGACGTAAAACGAACAATCTGATAAAATTTGGTTCAAATCCGTGAAGATCGATTACATGGTTCACGGTTCATAGTTCGCGTCATTACCTTAAAACGTAATTTTAGGATTTGCAATAAGTGAATAAGAATTGAATCCTTGTGTAGTATCCACCACGTCAGCAAAATTTACTCTACACTCTTAAATGATTCTACCTGTAAATAGGTCGGATTTAGTTAAAGCTAGGTTGAAACTACTCAAAATGCCCTTAAAGTGTACAAACTCAAACTTTGGGTAAAAATTTCAACCAATTTTGGCTACTTGCTACCGATAATTGATTTATTCTCTATGACAAATAACGCAATTTTAAGTTCCTACTACCAATTTTTTGGTTGAAAAACTACTCAAAATCTGAGTTTGTACACTTTAAGGGCATTTTGAGTAGTTTCAACCTAACTTTAACTAAATCCGACCAATTTACAGGTAGAATCATTTAAGAGTGTATATATTTAACTAGCTGACCCGACAAACTTCGTATTGCCACAAATTAACCTGTGTTGTACATAAATCATGAATCTCGGATGATCTTTGTCACTATCTCGAGTTTTGCAAGCCCCCCAGTGGGCGGCGCTTCCGACGGCGGGTCACCGGCAACACTCGCGACCGGCTCGTCCTGAATGATCTAGTGTTACTATAGATAGTTTTTGTGGTCTTGTTATTGATTAATGTTTTATGGAAGAGTCTCGAATTTCTCGAGTTGGATTAGTTTTTGAGTTTCGCAAAAATTTCTGTTTTATTTGTATGAGAGTCCATATCTCCCTACCACAGGGGTGAGAGGTCGGTCTCTAACTATCATAAAATAAATTCAAGACTGAAAAATCTCCAACATGCTAAATTTGGTTCCATTTGCTTGATTAGTACTCAAATTATAAGGAAATTTGTATTTCATTTGTATGGGAGCCCACCCTCTTAAAAGGGAAAGGGGTCGTAATACACCACAGAAAAAAAATTCTGCCATCTAAAACTCTCACATGCCAAATTTGGTTCCATTTGCTTGATTAGTTCTAAAGTTATGAGCAAATTTGTATTTCGTTTGAATGGGAGCCCCCCCCCCCTCCTAAAAAGGTAAGAAGTCCTAATTCATAATGGGAAAAATGGTTGCCTCCAAAAACACCCACATGCCAAATATGGTTCCATTTGCTTGATTAGTTCTCGAATTATGAGGAAATTTGTATGGAAGCCCCCCCCTCTTAAAGGAGAGAGGAGTTACAATTCCCCTTATAAAGAGGGAGGGGTCTCAATTTACCATAGAATAAATTCTTGTCACCGAAAACACCCACATGCCAAATTTGGTTCTATTTGCTTGATTAGTTCTCGAGTTATGAGGAAATTTGTATTTCATTTGTATAGGAGCCCCCCCTCCTAAAGTGGGGAGAGGTTCTTATTCATCATAGAAAAAATTCTTGCCTCCAAAAACACCTACATGCCAAATTTGGTTCCATTTGCTGGATTAGCTCTCGAGTTATAAGGAAATTTGTATTTCGTTTGTATAGGAGCCCCCCCCACTTAAAGTGGGGAGGGGTCCCAATTCATCATAGAAAAAAATTTTGTCTCCAAAAACACACACATGCCA
Organism: Sabethes cyaneus; assembly: GCF_943734655.1. NCBI lineage: Eukaryota > Metazoa > Arthropoda > Insecta > Diptera > Culicidae > Sabethes > Sabethes cyaneus. The sequence goes on along the minus strand of NC_071353.1, from coordinate 104,881,936 downwards.
AATTTGGTTCCATTTGCTTGATTAGTTCTCGAGTTATGAGGAAATTGGTATTTCATTTGTACAGTAGCCCCCCCTCTTAAAGTGAGGAGGGGTCCTAATTCAACATAGAAAATTTTCTTGCCCTCGAAAACTTTCACATGCCAAATTTGGTTCCATTTGCTTGATTAGTTCTCGAGTTATGAGGAAATTTGTATGGAAACCCCCCCTCTTAAAGGGGAGAGGAGTTATAATTCCCCTTATAAAGAGGGGAGGGGTCTCAAATTACCCTAGAATAAATTCTTGTCACCGAAAACACCCACATGCCAAATTTGGTTCTAATCAAGCAATAGTTCTCGAGTTATGCAGAAATTTGTGTTTCATTTGTATGGGAGCCCCCCCTCTTAGTGGGGGGAGGGGTCTCTAACCATCACTAAAACCTTTCCTGGCCCCAAAAACCTCTACATGCAAATTTTCACGCCGATTGGTTCAGTAGTTTTTGATTCTATAAGGAACACAGGACAGACAGACAGACAGACAGACAGACAGAAATCCTTCTTTATAGGTATAGATTTGTATTTCATTGGTGTAAAGCCCCCTCTGTTAAAGTGTGGAAGGGTCCTAATTCACCATAGAAAATGTTTTTGCCTCCATAAACCTCCACATGCCAAATTTGGTTCTATTTGCTTGATTAGTTCTCGAGTTATGAGGAAATTTGTATTTCATTTGTATAGGAGCCCCCCCTACTAAAGTGAGGAGAGGTCCTAATTCATCATAGAAAAAAATCTTGCCTCCAAAAACACCTACATGCCAAAGTTTGTTCCATTTGCTTGATTAGTTCTCGAGTTATGAGGAAATTTATATTTAGCTTATATAGGAGCTTCCCCCTCCTAAAGTGGGGAGGTGTCCCAATTCATCATAAAAAATATTCTTGTCTTCGAAAACCTTCACATGCCAAATTTGGTTCCATTTGCTTGATTAGTTCTCGAGTTATGAGGAAATTTGTATTTCGCTTGTATAGGAGCCCCCCCTCCTAAAGTAGGGAGGGGTCCCAATTCGTCATAGAAAAAATTTTGGTCTCCAAAAACACACACATGCCAAATTTGGTTCTCTTTGCTTGATTAGTTCTCGAGTTATGAGGAAATTTGTATTTCGTTTGTATAGGAGCCCCCCCTCCTAAAGTGGGGAGGGGTCCCAATTCGTCATAGAAAAAATTTTGGTCTCCAAAAACACACACATGCCAAATTTGGTTCCATTTGCTTGATTAGTTCTCGAGTTATGAGGAAATTTGTATTTCATTTGTACAGGAGCCCCCCTCTTAAAGTGGGGAGGGGCCTAATTCATCATAGAAAATATTCTTGCCTTCGAAAACCTTCACATGCCAAATTTGGTTCCATTTGCTTGATTAGTTCTCGCGTTATGAGGAAATTTGTATTTCGCTTGTATATGAGCCCCCCCTCCTAAAGTAGGGAGGGGTCCCAATTCATCATAGAAAATATTCTTGCCTTCGAAAACCTTCACATGCCAAATTTGGTTCCATTTGCTTGATTAGTTCTCGAGTTATGAGGAAATTTGTATGGAAGCCCCCCCTCTTAAAGGGGAGAGGAGTTATAATTCCCCTTATAAAGAGGGGAGGGGTCTCAAATTACCCTAGAATAAATTCTTGTCACCGAAAACACCCACATGCCAAATTTGGTTCTATTTGCTTGATTAGTTCTCGAGTTATGCAGAAATTTGTGTTTCATTTGTATGGGAGCCCCCCCTCTTAGTGGGGGGAGGGGTCTCTAACCATCACTAAAACCTTCCCTGGCCCCAAAAACCTCTACATGCAAATTTTCACGCCGATTGGTTCAGTAGTTTTCGATTCTATAAGGAACAAAATACAGACAGACAGACAGACAGACAGACAGACAGACAGAAATCCTTCTTTATAGGTATAGATAATAGCACATGAAACGCTGATGAGTTCAACAATTGCAGCACCCTTTTCGTCATCTGGATGCAATGAGCATCGTTATCAATCAGTTTCATAGGTCGTACAATAATAAAATATATGTAAGCACCGTCGTAAAATTGAGCGATATTCGCTTATTTAGGAAACTTTTTCAGTTTCTGCGAAATGGTGGTCGTTTGTGAACCTAGATGACCTCGTTTCAAAGAGCACAACTTGATATAAGCAGTTTCATTTATTATCAAACCAAACTGTTAAGCTAAATGCATTAAAGCAAGTTGCATTTTTTTTGTTGGTGTGAATTAAAATTAGCAATGGTCTATATCTGACGAATCAATTTCAATACAAAAGGTAACACTGGCAAGGGCAAAGTTAATTGACCAATTCTTGGATCAGATTACTAACTTCAGTGACTGGCTACAAAGGCTAACAGCACATACACACTTGTGGCCAACAGTGCTGCGAAGCGTAAATTTCGATAAGAGTTGAGTTCAATCGAACAAGTTTTTGCAGAGAGCTGCAAGTCACGCTGACACGTAATGTATGTTATGTCTGTCAGTGAAATGCTTATAAATTCACTGTTTTTCTAATCACTAAACTCAATAAAGAAGAAAATCTAATTTACGAAAATTACTGCATGAGTGTAGGCATTAAAGCCGACAAAAATCATATAACAGGTTGCACAAAATTGATTTTGATTTCCTAAAAACCTGAACGCTATTCCGTCAAAACTAGTGAATATATTTGAGAAGCAATTTTGACAGTTTGATTTAAAACATCTTTCCACTTTTTTAGACATTGATGCAAACTGCAGAATGCAGAAAGTAAAAGGAAACGAAGCATTCTGCCGCAATGCATTTTGACACAATTTATTCATTGGTATTGCTGTGATATAATAGGTTTTCAGTCAACCCCGATAAATGTAGTAGGATAAGCGATTGTAAAATCGAGTCTGTCTCTTGCTGGTTTTGAAGTGCAGGGCAGCACAAAAAAGCGCGAAGCGGTTTAATGCGGTTTACCCGAAATAAAGGTGATCTTGAAAAATACAAAAACTTTTTCGCAAGCTCAGTTGTCGGCCTATAAATTCGACATCCACGCCTGTTTGAGAGGTCAGCTACCCCCCCAGCAGTATAATCATTTACAGTGTATGATTTCACTTCCAACCAAGCAGATCAGCATAACAACTTGTCCTCGAAGGCAGGAGCCATATGGTACTGTCTGATTGATCAGCTGAAAAAATAAACACGTTTCAAAACTGTCGCATGCATTCAAGGTCAATAGCAAACCCGGGCCGTCGCAGTACTTTAACTTTCAAACTTTTTTAAATTATAGATTGTTGTATTCTCGATTTTTTAAATCATCAAATCAATCTTAAGGAGGGGGCATACTCGGAAGGTCGCAAAATAATGGATTTTCGTGATTTTTTTTTCGGATGTTGGAATTAAAGTTATGTGGGGTATTTTAGTTATTGGGCAAGGTTATTTGAAGATGCCCTCTAGAAAACAGTTATTTATTGCTGGCGGTACGTGTCGACTTTAGGTCAATGCCTAAATTGTTACGCAGCGGTTTTCAAAAATTTGAAAAATTGCCACACTGACGGCCTGAACAAAAAACAACACAAAATTAATTTTATTTGTAGATATGGTATTTTTCGAACATCAAGCATTAAATTAGGATCCACTTCTTTTGAAAATAGTGGACAAGACAAGACAGGAGCGACCAGTAGTAACGCCAACGTTTATTTAACCGTCGAGCTGCCACAAATACAGATATTTGTGCAATGTGCATGCATAAATTTGGGACTCATCAATTATTTTAGTTGTTGTGATTCCTGGCTCTACTAATGTTCCTGACTTTTAAAGTGCTCCATATTTATTTTATTTAAAAGATTAGACCGAGAAAATCAAATACTTCGGAGAAAACGGTAGGGTCCCAAATTTATGCATGCGCACATATCTATATTTTTGGCAGCTCTGCCAGTATTATTAAGCATAAAACCGCACAAAACATATTGCAAACAGCTTAAACTTACTTATAAAGTAGTTTTCAATCATAAACATGGATTAAACGTTTTACAACTTGTTTTTTAACTTGCAAAAATTCGGATTTCTCAACAGCATAGCTCACAGCTCTCACAGCATAGCTAAGTGATTTTCATAATTTTTTGATATCATCATCTTCTTTTTATATAAATGGATTTCTGCCTGTCTGTCGGAATGTTCCTTATAGAATCGAAAACTACTAAACCGATCAGCGTGAAAATTTGCATGTAGGGGTTTTTGGGGCCGCGGAAGGTTCTTATAATGGTTAGAGACCCCTCCCCCCACTAAGAGAGGGGGGGGTCCCATACAAATGAAACACAAATTTCTGCATAACTCGAGAAGTAATCAAGCAACTGCAACCAAATCTGGCATGAGGGGGTTTTGGATGCAAGAATTTTTGCTATGGTTAATAGGGTTCTTTCCCCCCTTTAGGAAGGGGGGCTTCCATACAAATGAAATACAAATTTCCTCATAACTCGAGAACTAATCAAGCAAATGGAACCAAATTTGGCATGTGGGGGATTTTGTAGGCAGGATTTTTTTTATGATGGTTTGAGACCCCTTACCCCTGTGGTAGGGGAATAAGGACTCTCATACAAACAAAACAGAAATTTTAGCGTAATTCAAAAACTAATCGAACTCGAGAAATTTTAGACTCTTCCATAAAACGTAATAGACAATAACAAGACCACCAAAAACTATCTGCAGCCCCCCGCAGATATCACCTCTGTCTAGGTTTATTTGTATTTCTAGGTCTACTGACCTCTATTACTTTCCTTCAGTTGGGTCCGAACACGAGCGACAACGAGTAAGGAGAGAATCACTCCGAGGATCGAAATGGTGCTTTCCACGAAAAAGTTTTCCGTGAAGTGTAAGGTTTTTCGCGAAATGGTATTCGGCGAAATGTTATACAATCACGGCGAATATTTAAGTGCTATCCGCTTTGTGTTATCTGGCTAAGTAACGGGGGGATTGTTTTCTACTTTACTGTGAGGAAAAATTGAAAATTTGTAAACTAACCAACCCATGCTTTCCTAGTGACGTAACTGCCAATATGAATTATCTAGGGTTGAGCTCCTCAGAAACTTGCTAAACTCGAGATTGTGGCAGATTCACGACTTATGTACCAACGGGGTGGCACGCTATTTCAGCGTAACGAACATCTATTTTCATTCCGCTTTCACCAAAACTGGATAAACTGTTGTCGTATTTTCGCTCATTCTACAGAAAAACATTATATGATGTATAATATGTTACAAAACCGCAAGAATATTTAGCAAATCGTACTAAACTGCATAAATAATCTTAAACTGCCATCATTTGGTACAGCCAGTAACAAGTTTTATTACCTGATTTAACATCACTTTAGGGTGAACAGGCCATTTTTCGGGTGCCAGTGATGTCGGTTACGCACCAAATATATGGGAGATGACAACCTTGCCATCCCGTTGTTATGTACAACATTTTAATTTGTGACAATGCGAAGTTTGTCCGGTCAGCTCAATGAGGTTTAAAAAGATGTGGAATTTGATGGTATTGGTAGCAAAAAAATCAGAAAACGACGTCAAACGACAAAAACAAACCGCGTCGGGCAATGGGGTTTGTTTTTGGAGTTTGACGTCACGCTTCATCGTGATTGGTCGGTTTACGATTCCACCCACACCATGATGAAATCTCTTCATTGCACTAACACCACTTAACCAACATCGCCACACCTTTATATATCACATTGGGGTCAGCTGGTATACATATATATATATATATATATATATATATATATATATATATATATATATATATATATATATATAAATAGAATTTGATGTTGAAGAGCACATAAACAATATCAAATACATAAACATTAAGGTTTGCTGTTGGAGAAAAACAAAAAAATATTGGCTCGAGAAGGTTGCTAATAATTTTTATTATCATTTATTACGAATCACTCGGTTTATAAAGAAAATATGCATCTAGTTTCTTCTGAAACAATTTGCATATAAGCGAAGATTATTTTCGAATCTTAGTAGAATCTAAGCAACTCCAGCATGGGTTTATTCTCAGGCTCCTCATTACGCTTCTTTCATGCTGAACTCTATAATTCTCCCGATGAAACCTCCTGACAGTGCAAAAAATTCTCTTTATAGTTATATGTATCTGGTCAGAGGAACACAATGTGTCCTCATCAAGGGCGGGTATAATTGAAGACAGTATTGGAACAATAAGGAACGAATGGGTACAGTAGAACAAGCTTTGAAGGAAGTGTAAACTCATTACATATAAAATTTAAGAAGTATATCCACAGAGAACAGACATCCAAGCTGGCATACCCAACCTGTCTAAATTTTTGTAACGGCCATTTCGAAATAACCCCTCGTTCACGTTAAAGTTACCCGAAGTTACCCCTCGCATATGTTAGTTTGGCGATTCGTTTGATGGTGGCGCCACCCGCAAGCATCTGTCAAAACTGAAATATAATATATTTCTTTTTCTTTTTTACTTATGCAAAAACCAAAAAACATCAAAAGCTCATCAGTAAACAAACCGAACGAAGGGAATGGTACAAAGGTTTGTTGATACTATCGAAACTAGTGTGGTATCGATAGTATCGTCAAATTTCATTGTTAGAAATGATTTGCGATTTGTGACACACACGTGGCAAAATTCGGTCTTCTTTTGATGTTATCGCGTTGTTATGCTAATTATCATTATTATTACTGTTGATGTTTGACTAGTTTTGTTCGAAATAGTATCCGTCAAATCATCGATAAATAGCCCCATAATATCAATAGTTATTTCAAGTGTTATCTCTCATCGTTAATTGACGGAAATTCTTGACGGTGATTGACAGTCAATTTAGTTTGGCGATTCGTAGGCTAGGCGGCGTTTGATAACTGTTGTAATTTTAACGGTTTTTCGTTTGAATTTTTACACAGAAAATTACGAAAAATTTATTGTAGCTTGGATGTCTGTTCTCTGTGGTATATCGTCACTCATAGTAAAAAGAATGCAGTGCAGCAAACAACCGGGCGATATCACAATAGATCAATGATACTGGTTGCAGTAATGAAACCATTCAGGAAAAAAAACTTACTTTAAGATAATGTCTTTCATATTGACATCCACATTCACACAAAACAGCTTCTAATACCTATCGTTTTAATTTACTTCCAGAGATAATTATTCCTAAAACATGGAGTGCTGAAAATGGGCTACTGCTCGTAATCGCCGCTGCCCTGATCGCACGATCTATCAGTGATATTTGGATGATCCAGAATGCAACCGCCATCGAAAGCACCATAATTACAATGAACAAAGCACGGTTTCGGTCTGCGTTGGTGAAATATTTATCGGCTCTACCCGCTGTAAGCTTATTTATAATTTTTCAATTACTGCCGCCTATTCATGTCTGTATTTTCCAAAATATTTTCTCAGATTGCGGTAGTGAACAATGTGCTCAAGTGGAGCATAGGTGAACTGAAACTTAGGTTTAGAACAAATCTATCACAATATTTATACGCAGAGTACCTGAAGTGAGTACCATCCTCAGGGGAACAGGTTTGAGAGCAGGTCCACAATAATCATTACTGTTTTCTTTTAGAGGGTTCACCTACTACAAGATGTCTAACCTCGATAACCGAATAGCTAACGCAGACCAACTGCTAACGACCGATATCGACAAATTTTGCGAAAGTGTGACCGATCTATACTCCAACATCTGCAAGCCGCTACTGGATATTGTGATATACGTATATAGGCTAACGACGAACCTAGGCGGAACCACGCCTGGCATTTTGCTGCTGTATCTGTTTTTCTCCGGCGTGTTTCTGACGAATTTACGCAAACCGACAGGTTTTATCCTACGCATTTTTGTAAACACAGCTACTGATGGAAAATAATATTATTTTTGTAGGTCGGTTGACGGTGATGGAGCAGAAGCTGGAGGGAGAGTTCCGATACGTTAACAGCAGGCTGATCACCAACTCAGAAGAAGTGAGTATACCTAAAACATTCTTGATTGGACCATTTCAAGCTGATCGGGTTATGTTGAACCAAGTTTGCACAGTTTTAATCTGTATTGTTGGAATTCAACAGTTGTGCTCTGCATTGAAATTTTATTCTGCATAGTCTAGTGCAACTTTTGTTTGAAATTTAAATTTATAAATTTGATTAGATTCACTATAGACCAACCTCGTGTTTTTAGTCTTGACCTTGAAATGTGGTCAGGCATATAAATTAAGTTTTATGAAACGGTGGTCCCCTCACCTTTCCGCACTTTACCCACTATTAAAAAAATTCATTACTTTCCCCTACCGTCCCTTCATCAATTGTAGAACCAGCGTTTCAAAAAATATTAGGTTCACTATGTTATTTATGAATTTATTCCTTTACATCGTGGGACGACACGAATAAAACTAAAACTTAATTTGCAATGCAATCAGTCAAAAAAATATAATTATAAACACGATTTCTAAAACAGTTAGGACACGCAATACAAAAATCAAACAGAGGATATACATCATTGGACAGAGGCGAGCATACATTACTCACATTACTCGCTAGGTGTGGCTTAGAAAGTTGCTGAATCGTGTAGACCCTGAAGTTGCGTTTGTGTTCATTTCCGTCAAAATGTTTGGGTGCCTCTATTTCATCATCAAGCAATTTTGCGATAAATACATCCATACTTAATAGTCTACAGTGACTCGAACAGGTTAGTCCACGGAAGAAACCGCAACGCTGACCTGAAGAACGTGGATTACGTTGTGGTATTAGGGCTCCAAACTACTGCAGCTGTTTCGAGAGTAGAGCGAACTAACGTTTCTACTCGTTCTCAAACAGTAAAGATCAGGGAAATCCTTTCCAGTCTTCATGAGAGTTCATAAGTGTTTGTTAGCTTTTGCGACAATAGTAGCACGGAACTAGACAACAAATTTGATGTCCCACAAAACTTCATTGTCTTTCACTACTGTTTCATGCTGAATTGGTTGTCAAGTCCCACGCTTTTTCAGCAGAGACAGTACTCCAGCTTTTGTACAACTTCATCGTTCCAGAACGGTTTGAACATTAGATTCTGGATCTGATGGTCGAATACTGCCATTGATGTTCTCGATTTTACTCAATTCGTCTGCGCTTTCCGATGGCAAAGTTACAATTTTGAGTTCGCTGAAAAGTAGCCAGTCCTATAATGTCCAATTTGTTATAGGGTGGGGGCGCCATTATTAGTCCTATTGGCTATATTGGTCCTAATTTTACTACAATCATCCATATCTGCAGTGAATGACTATTTCAACCATATTTTTAGCGCATTTTGGTAGGGTAGAAAAACTCCGAAATAATTGTTTATCAAAAGCAAAGCCGTGGAATTAAACGTCCTTTCTAAGACTTGACCCTTCTTTATCTACAGACTTCGCAGCGGGCTATTATTTTTGTCGGAAGATTTGACCACTGCGACCATTATTTTGATCTATTGTGGTATACTTCTTCTTTTTTCTAGGTATTAGTTGCCGACATAACACTATTGATGGAAGTGTTTGTCATTGTCAATTCATACCTCTTCTCCCAGTCCGGCATTGAACTTCTTATGAAGTTTATTACCTGATTAGGATTTGCAGACCAGACTTCGAAAGGCTCCATTGTTCCTTTACCGAAGATTCTTAGTCTGCGAAGAGTTAGTGCACTGCACTGGCAGAGCAGATGTTCTGCGGTTTCGCTTTCGAATTCGCAGAGTTGGCAAGTATCATTGTCCAGCCTACCAATCGTTTTGAGATGGCGTTTGCTCGGACAGTGACCGGTAAATAGTCCTATTATTATGCTTAGTTCGGTTTTCTTCAAATTAAGCAATGATAGGCTTTTTTTTACGGTCTTGCTGTATAAAGCGCTTAGACTGTCTTAGTCCTGTTACTGCCCATAAGAGCATAACTGTCCCATATGGAATTTTATCGATTTTGAGAAAAGCATGAAAGTAGCTTATTTGTATCCTAATTTATCTAAAACATTTTAATTTAGACGGACTTTATTGTCCGTAATTTTTCCAAAAAATATCAAACCTGAACTGTCCCATACGAAAAATAAAAGCATAACTGTCCCATAATAATATTGTCCATATAGACATTTTTTTTCTGCCAGCTGAGGCAACCATAAGGCATTATAGCTTTGATAAAACAATATTCTTTTAATTTCCACCTGAATAGGATAAAAACTTAACAAAAAAAAAGAAATATGACAGTAAATTTGTTTCGAAGTTCATTTCAATGTTCGACCACAATCTTTTCTTAATCGGCAAAGCTTTCACTGGCACAATTTTCTTCGGCGGTGTCAGGGAAAAGAGTTTTTAATAGAGCAGCTTTTCTCTTCGTTTTGATTCCACGATATCCTTTATGCTGATGTTTCATTTCGATTGAAAAGTTTTCAAAACAATAATTTGTGCTGTTTTTTCAACAGTAGCACATACTTGAAGTTCGAAACTCGAACTTCATCAAGTTTGCTGTTATCTTTAACAGCAAGGCTGCTCTTTTTGAATATTATTTCTCAAATATCTTCGAGGTATAGCCTTGGTTAGTATTTATAATTTGTGATTACGAAGCCAGCATCACTGGTTCGAAAAACCTCGACGACTTTATGTACAACACCGCGACGGCTTTCTTGCCTTCTTTAATCACGACCTTGAGATCTTGGAATATTATAGGAGCATTTCTGTAGCGCATACTTTGGCGTAGAAACTATTTTTCACTATGTACTGGCAAAAATTGAAAAAAATATGGGACAGACATGCTTTTATTTAGCAACTTGCGCTTGTAAATAAAAGCATAACTGTCCCATCTTCGAAATTTTGAAAAAAATATTGCATTGGTGTTAAATTTCACCACAAAATTTATGTGGATAGTTCAATTACTAGTGTAACGTGGTGTTTTTGTCGAATAAAGTAAAATAATTCTAGTATAATGACGCACAACATATAAATCAGTCAGCCACTTTCAATCTCATTTTCGCACGCTTCACGTTTTTCCATATGGGACAGTTATGCTTTTATAGGCAGTGTAGAGGATTTCCAATTTTCCTCTATTGTTTTGTGTTCCCATGCCCGAAGTTCGGATTTAAGCGCGCTTGGTGACACACCACAGAACGGTTCTGGGCCGATAAAGTCCGTAGATGAACCCTGCCTCGCTAAAGTATCGGCTTTTTCATTTCCTTCCACTCCGCAATGGCCGGGAACCCAGTAAAGGTTTACTTGATTCTTTTCCGTCAGTGAGAGGATACTCTTGCAGCGGGCTATTAGAGTACAGAACAGTTACGGGACTAATGCAAAAATCCTACTGACTCTATCTAGCAGCACCGCCTAGCCGAGATTCGAACATACGACGACTGGCTTGTTAGACCAGTATCGTACCTCGAAAACAACTAAGCGGCATAATTGTTCATCATTGATGAAAAATATTAGAATAACAGTTAAAGATGCGAAACATGCTCGAGAGAGGTTCATTTGGCCATAACTAGTGCGTGAAACAGAAAGATTGAGAAAGGGGTGAGATCGAAGGGGCCACCGGCAGATATTGATGTTTTGTTGTTGGAGTATAATCTCTGGGATGTCAAATTTAGAATTCAAATAGAGTGTTCATAACTAGAAAGATTTGAAGGGTCGTTCAAAGGAAGAAGGCGTAAGGCATAGTGAACAAATTTTCGTTGGACAGACTCAATCCGTCAATGCTGTTTTGGTAGTACGGTGCCCATACAACTGCAGCTTATTCTACTATTGGCCGCACTAAAGAACAACTTTTAAACATTAGATCTTGCTAAAGCTAAAGTAAATCTAAATAAAAAGCCAATATTTGTCGAGATTTTGACAGAAATGTAGGCCACATGTTCTTTAAGTTAGTTTTGAATCGAGCAGAATTTCCAAGTCTTATGTTTTCCTTTTTAAGGATGTTCAAGAGACGTTGATTTCTTGCGTGTAAAAGAAATGTAGGAGCACTTGGAGGCATTCAGTACCATTCGATTTTTGGTATACCAATCAGCGAAATTATCCAGCTGCGTTTGTAAAAAAATAGTGTCTGTGTTATTTCTGATAATGACAAAGAGTTTACAATCATCATCATACAATAATTTCATACATTTTAAAGTAAAATTGATATCGTTCAAGTAGAGGTCCACCAGACCTGTCAGGGAATGGAGAAAAGGGCGAAAAGCTACCTGCTTTGACAGACATGAAGCATTCAGTGAGGTTATCAGTCGTCAGTATATATAATTTGACTGTCTGTTCGTGATCGTCGTTATGGTACCGCCATCCGGGGTGAAATTGTGCCACGGGGGTGAGATTGTGCCAAAAACCAAAAATGTTTATTTGTGATCATTTATTATAACTATAGAAACTGGTGACCCTAATTCAAAATTATGATGAACATAACATATTTATTCATAACTTAAAATGGAACACAGATAATATTAGCAAACTATTTAGCCTAAACAGGGTTTCAAAGTTCGCGATCAAAAATACTCGGAAATAACGCTTGTAAAAAATGTCCTGCATAAACCAACCCAAACAAGAAATCGCATCAACTTGCTATTTTGAAGGTATATAAACTAATCATTTACAATGTATTGAAAGGTTATTATGCGTTGGAAAAGTTTTAATTACGAAAATAATATTTTTCGAAACTTTGTACTTTTCGAGCTTCACGGGGGTGAGATTGTGCCAAGCCAAAATGATCGATCCATTTAGTGGATTTCACATACACAACGAAAATACGTCGGTACACTCACATTCTTTACTATTGAGCACAATATTTTGACAGATTAGATTGCATCATCCATTTTGGAGCAAACAGCATCATTGGTCAGCTAAATAATTTAAACTAATTTTTACTTTATCTCTGGAAATTTCAGATGTTTTGAATAAACACTCTAATATAAGACGAATATATTATACCGTGTATAAACTGCCAGTTTTAAGGAGAGGGAAGGGGGTGGGATGGGCCACATGTTCTGCGGCCGCGGATTCTCGAACGAAGTAATGGTTACTTTTATTAAATGATCAAATAGGTATGTCCCTTTAGGATACACGCCCTCCATATATCTCCCCCTTGTTAACCCTAGAAACGCTACTGGCTATATAAAGGCTGTCCATTGACTACGAACTCATTTTTAGTTATTTCAGACCTCCCCGGGTTATTTTCGTTCATACTTTTTGTATGAAGCGTTGATTTTGGCCGACCCCCTGCCCCTAATAGTCCACTTAGTTCATGGACGGCCCCATATGAACTACTTTATAGTGATATTTATGTATATTGTTTGTAAACATGCTAATGTTCAGTGTTTAGGTATTTACCTTAACTTTATGTTTTTGGCACAATGTCACCCCCTAGAAGGGGTGAGATTGTGCCAAAGTTCATGCACTTCCAGTAAAATTAGGTTTCATTGTAACTAAACCATCTCTACGGTAGTTGTTAATTGAACAATTTAGTATATATTGACAGTTTTGAAATCAACTTAGTTCCTAAATTGTGTGTATACTGAGCTAAAGAACAAAAACATATGCTTTGTTGGCACAATCTCGCCGCGGATGACGGTAGTCCATTTACTAACGGGACTGAATTCTTCACAGATAAATGAAACTAACGATTGGCTTACGGTAACCAATTGCTGAACCACTTGCTGTTTATTGCATCGCCTTTTATACAAAAAAAGCAAAGCCTTGGGCTTAAATCTCTTTCTAAGACTTGACCCTTCTTTATCGGCAGACTTCACGGCCGGCTGTTAGAGTACAGGACAGTTACGGGGCTACTGCAAAAATTCTACTGACTATCTAGCAGCACCGCCTAGCTGAGATTCGAATATACTGGCTTGTTGGACCAGCATCGTACCTCGAAGCTGACTGGACCACTTATACACTTTTACACACTTGTGGTAAATAGATTACTTGTTTCTACGTTCGGATGAATAGCCTTTGTGCACATGTTCGATCGAACGGACAATAACGTTTTTTGTGTAGACTTGGTTCGATAATAGAAATTGGCGGTGAGGGAATATTACAATTCTGTCATCCAAACGAATCCATACGAATTACCTATATACAGGCGTATCGTCTCTCGCTTGTCACTCTGCTTGCAGAGTGCTCAATATCTAAAAGTAAACTCTAAAATGGCCTCTAAATATTAACCGTTATGTGTGCGACAGAAAACACCTTTAGCAGGGCGACAAGGGTACCCGGGTACCCAAAATTGATATTGTTATAACATCAACAATTTTAAACCGATTTTGATGAAATAGGGGTCATTTGACTCATTAATTTATCTAGTTTTGAATTATTTGGCCGTTTGGCCATTAAAAGACATACGGGACCCAAAAATCAAGAATTCCGACAGAGTGTCCGCTGTGAGGTAGAGAACTGATTGTATTGCAGGAACATCAGTCAAGCGGATATCAAAACTCTAGAAATTCATACAGTGAACTATTTCATTTAACGAGATGAATCAGGTTGGCCTTTCCGAGATAGGTACCTGCGGGGTCATGAGTGGCCATTCTAGGATTGGAGGTAAAACCTAGCAATATGGGTATCAAAGTTCTTGGAATTGGGTCGATATGTGATATTTTTACATTTCGATGTATTTTGATTGGTTATTTCGAAAATGGCTTCTACGGGGTCACAGATGATACCGTAGGATTCAAGATAATGCTTAGCATTTTTGGAACAGTTCACAACGTAGAACCATCCGTTATTCATTCGGAAACAGTTCCGAAATTATCAATCAGTACTAAATTGACCATATCAGTTCAAAGCATCTATCCGCTATACCAATTCTAATATTGACTTAGGCACCCAACTGGCCATCTGTAACCCTACAGGAACCCAATTCTGGAAGGGCCAATGCGATCTAATGTGACCGGTTTATATCATTAGGTGAAAAAAGGGTTCACAATGTTAAGTTCAAAGCTAATAGCTTTGCAGAAAGCTAATATTCTTTCAAAACAAGCGGCTTCCCACCTTTTACCATAGGTGGCGCCGGAATTATCGATTCCCGGGAACTGCTTATCATTTGATGACCAAATGCTTTACCTAATCAAAACTAGATACCTAAATGTACGAATCAAATGCCACTGGTTTCAGCCAAATCGGTTCAAAATAGCCAAAGTTATTAACATAGCAAATCATGGGTACCCGGGTGCCCTTGTCGCCCTCCTACGTAATAAAAAAATTCAAGTGCCTCTCATTGCTAATCCCCTCTATGGATATGCACCAAATTACCTTAATTACTTAAGATCAACGAGTTTTAGGATGTCGCAAAATTTCAATAACGTATGTTTTAAATTGAATGAGATAACTATTTTAAAACTGAAAAGATACCCGGGTACCCTGTCGCACACATAACGGTTAAAAAAAATATATAAGGTGGCTGACCACCTTCGTCATAGTTCTACAATATCAGGCTTGACACACTCTCTTTGCTTCGATTTTGCTCTTTCGTTTACTGCACCTCAGCCAGACAGAATTTGAAAAAGTGGTATATAATGCTAAAAATCGCCGTTTGGAAATTTATTGTACAAGCTTCACTTTTCACCGTGTTTTCTACTTGCTCCATAACGCGGCAAACAGGCGACTCACGAATGACTAACGAGAATCTTCGTGCCTTGGCGATTGCAGCTGGATCAATGAGCAAACATGTTCGAACGGCACGAAACAGAATTAAATACGTTATTTTGGTTACACACATGCCAAAATGACATTTCTTCAAGTTTTCTTTAAAATTCAAGGTTCCATCACAAAAACCCGCCTAACGTAGTTTTACGCCAACTCGTGATCATGTCTGCAACACAACCCTTCTGATTTTTTTAAATCTTTTATTTCCAGATCGCATTTTACAAAGGCAACAATCGTGAAAAGCTTACCATTCTGGCCAGTTTCAACAAATTGGTAGCACATTTAAGAAAATTTTTAGAATTCCGCGTCGGCATGGGTATAATTGACAACATGGTTGCCAAATGTAAGCATTTAATTGTGTAATAGAAAAAGCTTTTGAGCGGTATGATGCTAAATTTCTGTTTCGCTAATTGTAGACATCGCTACGGTGGTTGGATTCTACGCGGTTTCGCTGCCATTTTTTGAGCCAAACCATCCATTGCTAACCGGTGCTCAGGCAAGCGAGAGATTGAGTGTAAGTTGTGCACGTCAATTGCAATTTTGAAAGCTTTGTATCAAATAAAATATATTTATAGAGATACTACACATTTGGCCGTATGTTAGTAAAGCTAGCGGAAGCAATCGGGCGGTTGGTTCTGGCTGGTCGTGAAATGTCACGCTTAGCTGGTTTCACAGCTCGCATGACGGAGCTGACAGTCGTTCTGAAGGAGCTGAATGCTGGTCGTTATGAGAGAACCATGGTCAGTAATTCGGGAGTAGCTGATGCCGAAATTGGCGCAGGCAAGGGTTTACTCAAGTTCCAGGATAACATTATTAAATTCGAACACGTTCCACTGGTGACCCCAAATGGCGATGTGTTGGTAAAAGATTTAAATTTCGAGGTACGTTCTGGCATGAATGTGCTCGTATGTGGTCCTAACGGTTGTGGCAAGAGCAGTCTATTCCGCATACTGGGTGAACTGTGGCCAACATGGGGTGGTAAAGTGACAAAGCCACCTGCTGGAAAATTGTTTTACATTCCCCAGAGACCGTATATGACACTTGGCACACTACGAGATCAGGTAAATCCGTTGAAATAAATATTTTTATCATTAATTTGCGGTTTAACATGCGGTTTAAATTTACAGATTATCTACCCGCATACTCATCAAGAAATGAAACGACGCGGCAAAACAGATGCGGATCTGCTGGCCTACCTGGAGTTAGTACAGCTTACCTATCTTCAAGTGCGAGAGAAGGGCTTGGACGCCATTGAAGATTGGATAGATGTGTTGTCTGGGGGCGAAAAGCAGCGCATTGCTATGGCCAGATTGTTCTATCATAACCCACAGTTCGCCATCTTAGACGAATGCACCTCAGCCGTTTCGGTGGATGTCGAAGGAAGCATGTACGAATACTGCCGTAAGGTAGGAATCACTCTATTCACCGTGTCTCACCGTAAATCACTGTGGAAACACCACGACTATTATCTGCAATTCGATGGCCACGGAGCGTACGATTTCGCTGCGATAGATGGTAGCGAACAGCAGTTTGGTTCGTAGAAGTCTCTGCACACCAGCACAATTATTTGCAGGATGTGCGTGTGAGTGAACGAGTTCGGGACGCAGCGCATAGTGATAAGTGGTTCCAGGAAGAGGTGCAGGAAACCTGTTTAGTTTTTTGAACACATCCAAATAGGCTAACGAATCGTGCTTTCTTTCAATTGTAATAAAAATGGCTGTTTTGCAAAACTATAGTTTATTATCAAGCATACTTTTGTTGGCTTAAGCAATCCATTGTGTTGCAATAAAGTAAACAATACAATCTATAATTGAATTATTTTTCTTTGATGTCTGCCCTAATTAACTGCTTTGAAAAACGTAGTCAGCATTTCTCTTCAATTAGTCTGGTTTATCTGAAAGAAAAAAAAAGACATTGCCGTTAAAAAATCCCTAAATCTTTATTAAATATATTTTCTTTGTTATTCATTGATATCTCTTAGAACGTGTCTTTCAAACCAGCAATCGACACCAACAAAGCTGTATAGTAGGTTTACGGCGCGTTGATTTGCCGTACCATCTACCATGAGCATGAACGACCACACACATCGTAGTTGCACCTCCGTGATTGATCTGAACCACACAGATAGCAATTCGGGAGAGTTGACTATCTTCAATGTATAATAATTTAGTAACTACAACTTTAAATAGATCAATAGCGGCACCGGCCACGTCCTTGTGATCGTCGGGGAAGGATTGTTAGTTCAACATTCGCTTTTATGAGGCCGAGTTTACCTCTGCGCATCCACGAATGAGTTGATTTGCCGTATGCGAAAATCTCACTATTGATCGAGTTTATTACTCATTGCAAAAACATTTGGGCCCTATTCTCAGTCACCACACTTACAAATCCTATTCTGGCCCAGACACTGCGTATATGTTTTAATAACATTGCGCAAATTTGGCAGTTTTCCATGGATTTTCTGTCAAATTTCCGCAGCGTATTAAAATTCGTATGAATTATGCCTGGGTACTTGCAGTCACCCTCATCTGACCTTACTGCTCCCATTTGAATTGTAGAGTCACCCAAACAACTTTGAGAAGCGCAAATTATGCTTTCACCTAGAAAATTTTTGTGAGGTGATAATGAGAACCGTTTACCTTTCAAAAATGCACAATCGCTCGTAAAAGTACTATATTTTAAAGTGAATCGTTTTGGTATCTTTGGCATACATTTTCGCTAAATTCTGAGCAATAAGTGCTCCAAAAACACCAAAGCAATTCGTATTAAAATAGTTTGCAATCAGCTATATTTCAACGTACGTAATTCCGTTTTAAATTGTGATGCGTTAACCCTCAAATCAACGTTCTTAATTATAAAAACTAATAACATATTGTAACGTTATTATCTTGAAACAGGATAAACTTGGAACAATTGCTGGTTTAAATCTGTTAAAAGCCACTATCAATATAACTCGTTGGAGTGTAGCGAATACTAACCTGCACAAATTATCGTTAAAACTTTCACCACTTAAATATTTCTTCTCTTACAGCAAAATGTTTTCGAAACGTGATATTGCCTCTGCGAAATTTTCTTCTACGATAACCGTTAACTCACGGCATCGCAAGAAAATTCGCAGGGCAATTTAATTTCGACAAGGGCGGCCATTTTACTGCGGCACCAAGACGGAGTTGATCAAACAAATGCGAAACACGACCTACGCCTCGAGAAAGTGAAAAGCGAATGAGGCCGATTCGTTGACATTTCTGCCTTTTATTGGCCTTACCAGCAGTAAGAGATTTCGTAGGCTGCTCGCACTTACAGAAAATCTCATGCCGAACTGTCAACGCGTGAGTGTTGACAAAAGCAGAAAAACTTCCTTCTCTTTTTTTCTCACGCAAAACTCAGAACAATATTGGGTGCTTTGCCCAAAGTTAAACGCGGTCTAAAAGAAACACCGCGCTTGAAGCAAACACCGCGCTGGAACTGTTGCCAGAATACTGTAAACAGGCATGTTGTTCACCCAACTGGGTCGTCAAAAGTAACTAAAAGTTTATGATTTCTGATTTCTTCCAATAATATCAAAATCGACCCGGCAACTATATGAGAGCATTTCATTTCTGAGTTGCGCGGTGGATAATTTTTAATGAAACTCAAATGTTGTGCATTTACTTGATCGATGGATTCCGAGGGGAGTTCAGGTACTGTTTCAAACACCCCAGCGACATCTCTATATCGAGCTGCAGTAAACGTCAGCGACAGCATGTCCGGGGCTCAAAATTTGACAGCGGGCCCAAATCAGACTGCTGGCAGTTGAGTGAAACGCAGTGCTGACATGCTATCTCATTTTCGCACACACGAGATGTTGGCGGCGAAAACATGGCTGCCTGCCGATGGGCTGGTTTCAAACGTTCCTTAATCGTGACTTCGTGTTAATCATACAAAAGCATTAAACAAATTGTTTTCGAATACGAACGTTATTGCTTGTTTGGATAATGAAGGATAAACTACGCTTTATTCACTATGAAATTTCGGCAAACCGGCGTTGAAAATACAAAATCATTTCATGCTGAATTTCATTCCGTTTCTTCTGATAGAACGGTAATTCCTAGGTTTATTTACTTTGCTCGATTGGTTCCAATAATGAAACAGCGATGATGACACAATTTGACATTTTATCTGTCAAAAGCTAAAAACGACCCTTTTTACGATCGTTCAGAAACACGACTGTTTCAACCGTCGTGTCCAGTAAGGGAATGCGCGCACAATATCAGCAACGCTGGCGTCGCCTTTTCGCTATAGTTATTGCTGTTTGCAAGGAAAATTGTACCATCCAAAGTGCGATATCGCTCATAAAAGTGCTATTTTAGCTTAAATCCTTTCGGTATCTTCTGCGCACTTTTTCGATACATTCCAAGCAACAAGTGCGCCGAAGAGACCGAAACGATTTAAGCTAAAATAGCACTTTTAAGAGCGATTTTGCACTTTGGATGGTACAATTTTCCTTGCAAACAGCAATACTATATATATAGTTCGGTGATGGATACAAAAATTGGGAGCCAATTAAACGTCAAAATCGGACCCAATCGTTTTTCAAAATCCGAAAAGTATCCAGCTTTTTACGCGCTATAATGGCGGACGCTATAAATTGTGTTCGTAATATGCGAGCAATCTTTTTGACAACTCTGCATCCATCAATATTGGGCACTCTTCTCCTGTACGGCAGTGTTGCTCTTTCTTTCGTTTACGTAAGAGAAGGAGAGCAATAGTTTTGTTTACATTTTGCACATTTTTGCTCTCCTTCTTTGGCGTAAACGAAAGAAAGAGCACGATAGTGTTGCAAGAGAAGAGTGCCAGGATTGATGTATGCAGAGTTGTCAAAAAGATTGTACGCATATTACGAACACAATTTATAGCGTCCGCCATTATAGCGCGTAAAAAGCTGGATAGGAGTAATCTTAAGAAATCCAGCTTTTTACGCGCTATAATGGTGGCCGCTATAAATTGTGTTTGTTACATGCGAACAATCTTTTTGACAACTCTGCATCCATCAAAACTGGGCACTCTTCTCCTGTACGGCAGTGTTGCTCTTTCTTTCGTTTACGCCAAAGAAGGAGAGCAATAGTTTTGTTTACATTTCGCACATTTTTGCTCTCCTTCTTTGGCGTAAACGAAAGAAAGAACACGGTAGTGTTGCAAGAGAAAAGTGCCTGATTTGATGTATGCAGAGTTGTCAAAAAGATTGTTCGCATATTACGAACACAATTTATAGCGTCCTCCATTATAGCGCGTAAAAAGCTGGAATAGCCAATCGTTCCACGCACTTCTGTTCAAACTGTGAAAACTAGATCACCTATTTTAACTCACCTTGATCACGAACACAATTTATCGAGGGGATGCGCTGTGCTATCCCTCGCTATGTATTTGACAGAGGATAACATCGCGCTTCCAAAACTGTCATTGCTTCCAAAAGTGTCAAATCCGAGCGGTGTTGTTTAGGTTGTTTATCTTTACGGTGTTCGCTGTTTTCATTTCGTTGGCAATTTTTGTGACCTAAAGCAAGGAAAGCAAAATGATTGCTGCCGTTGCTCAACAGAAACTTTCACTATTGGTGATTCAGTAGATTTCTTTAGTTCTGGTAAGTTTAAATATTTTCATAGTGCACAGAACATTTTGTTTTCATTATTTTAATGCAGGATACTTCGTGCGTCGTCGTCGTCGTCCTCAGCATAGAGCCGGGATGGCTCGTGCCGTTTCAAGTTCAAACAGTCGTTTCCATTCAGTTTGATCTCGGGCGATTCATCACCACTGAATGCAGGATATTGATGCATGCATATGATTCAAGTTTCGAAAAATGGATGACTGGTGTTTTTTGGTTACAACCAACAGAAAGTTCACAGTACCAGGATAAAAAAAACTTTCGGAATGAACTAAGAATTGTATCGAAAGTCTTGAAAGTGGTAGGTTGTGCGCAGTGCGAACAAAAAAATATGTGTCATTTAGGCTGTTTATTTAGTGGCCATTAAATAAAATTATTTTGTTCAACTTGTTTCGTGTAGATGGTTTAAAAGTTATTATGGTTTTAGTATAGCGGGTAATTCTTATGTCCAAGTAAAGGTTGATAATTTCCTTCATGATGTCCATTTGGTGAAACGATTTCGCTTCGGTATCCTCTATAATATGCGTTTTCAGACAATCGAGTACTCTATCAAAATTAGATTGGACTCTCGAAATTATACAGTTTGTGAGTAGCGGGTAATATTTTTCAACATTAAAATTGCGTTGTCCGTTCACCAGTATTGTGAACTCTTTATCTGCAATTTTACAAAGAGTTACAATACTGGATGAAATGTTCGTATCCCAGAATTTTTCATCTGTCAGAATGGCAAGAATGCATTTATAGCATTTGAATCGAGTCAGCAATCTTTTCTGTACTTCTGCGGCGTCCCTGGTAATGGTTTCTCGAACTATCTCGTCAGATACCGATAGTTGTACTGGCCAATCCTCCAGAAGAAGTTTTCTCGTTTCTTCATAATCTGTGTCGTTTTCGGTTAATCGGCTGTTAATAAAAGTAGATTTCTCCCGTCCCAACAGAAGCACAGTTTCATCAAAATCGTGGCAGTTTGCTTTAGCCGATGCAGTTATGTTATTGTGATGGATCATTCGTTTGTAGCATGCTTTAAAATGAACAGCGTTGGGATTATTATTGCTTCCCCCCTTTGCTCTTATTGCCCCAAAGAACGACTCTATATGGTCTTGTGAGAATCTGTACGTGCAGATGCTTGTAAGGACATTTTTATTGTCATGTTGAACATCATTTTTGTCCTCTAGAGAATCTTCAACATCTACGTATAGCTTGTACAGTTCTTTAAAAGTTTTCATTGCAACCATGAACCCTAGAAACCCTGTCTTTAATGGGGAACTTAGAATACTGTTTCCATTCTCGGATTTTAAATTGAGGATGTATCGTTCAGCGTATTCGAAAGCCATTTCGTAAATGTAGAAATTGTCGTCACAGAGTGGTTTCTTAAATCCTTTTGCGTGAATCGACATAGAGTTGAAGATATCAAAGAGGTCATTAAAAATCGAAATAAACTCTACGGTAGCAGCAGCATCTTTGAATGAGTCGTCGTGAGCCATAAGAAAGGTAATTGCCTCCGCGACACTGTTACTCATCACTTGCGCAGCTAAGCACACTTTCATCTTGCTATTTTCAAAGTACACGTGCTTGTTCGATAGCTTTGCTGCAAGCTTCGTACCTTTTAAGTTTTGCAAACTATTTAATTTTTCGATGTACTCCCAACGAATCTCACCCTTTTCAGACAATATAACCGATTGTGATGCGAAGGTATTACGCACCAATTTCAGCATATGACACACATCCAACAACACGTGTACTTGATGGGTGTCGCAAGGGTGTTGGAAACTGGTAGAGAAATTTGTCTCATTTGGTTTTAAATAGCATCCCAAGATGTTCGCCATAGAAATGTTCGTGCTTGTGCCATCAAAGGTAAACGCGACGATTTTTACACCGACAGCGCTTAAACTTGTCAGTACCGTTTCAGAGATACTTGCCTTCTCTATAGCAGTTAATCCGTTCGTAAAAAAATATGCGACAGGTACCTTCCATTGTTCTTGAATACCAGTAACCATATACACCAACACTTCTCTGGCAACGACGATTTCATCGTCTGTTGAACCATCTTTGTTAGGAACTAAATTGGCATGATGGATACTTCCGTCAACCTTTTTTGTGTGCAGATTCCATTCTACTTGCTGCCTGATGGACATTTCGTCCATCATTAGACAACCTAGTAAAACATTACCCTGAGAACGGTAATCATCGGCCTTTGTTCTTAGAGCAGCCAACGTTTCGTTTGTTAGCCCGGGTTCACCGTCCAAGCTCTGATACCATTTTATTATGGTACGTGGATTTGGCAAACGGTTATAAAAAGTCTTACGTACGAACCGATAGGCCTTGGCAGAGTAATAATGAAGAGTGGTAGCAAAACTTTTCAACTCATCACTGTACCCCCGGTCTGATCGTCCGAAACAAATTTCTTTGAAGAGTTTTTTATCCGAAAACGCCTAATAGAAAAAGCAATGAATAAACATGAACCAATCGAATAGCAAATTTTACCTGCAGCATTTTTTTCGCTGCATCAGAAATTAAACTCTTCTTTTTTAAATCGCGAATGATTTCTTCCATGCATGTTACTTTTTTACTTAGCCTGTAAACCTGATTCCTGGTATTCTTCAAGGTTTTTTTAATTGAAATCAAGTGGTGCTGAAATTTTGGAAGCATAATTTTGCTTTCCTTCTCGGATAAGAGGCTGACATCGTGAATATCGCCGGGATATCGAAGTCTGGCAAAACAATATACAAGAAAATAATTCGTGTTCTAAATCAATACTTGAATAGTTAATAGGAATAATACCTCTGAGTAACATTTTTCTTTTGCGTTCCTTCGATGCTGGATATTCCAACGACTTGTGCCTTTTGGTCACAATCAGGATTTTTAGGATCTTTTTCGGACACAAGAAACTCGGCTGGCGAGTCTAGCTGACTATAAAAAACAGATGGAAATGCAATAGGGCAGAGTCGACGGGATTTATTCGCATAATAGAAATCCGATTCAATGAAATGCTTAGAACAAATCCGAAGATTATCAATGCCGACAAACTCAATAGTTTTATCATCTTTACATCGATGAAGGATTTCTTTAATCCACTTTCGTCGCAATATTTCACTTTTAGGAAACCTGAAACAAATAAATAAGAATATTTAGTTTATTTATTACATATAGTTTGCCTTATTCATACCGATGCATTGAAATGCGGGATACGGAACTAGAGGCGCTTGATCCGGGTGAAGTTATGCCGTCACACGTTGGAATGCAGCAGGCTATTTTACCCATCTTCACTACTTTGCACAAAAACGAAATTAACTGCGAAAAATTACTAATAAATAAACGCGAAACTAAAACTGTAACTGAAACTTTGAAAATTATTTTCTTCGATGCATATGAAGACAGACTGCAATACAATACGTATGGAGAAAAAAAAAGCAAAACATCGAGTTTGACAGTTCGATGTTGTACTCGCTGATTTCATTTATAGCACATTCCCTTGCAATTTATAGCGTCCGCTCCGCCATTATAGTGCGTAAAAAGCTGGATAGAGCACTTCTTCAAATCTGCCTATTTACATTTAGCGATTTACCCTCATCAATACCAAATCATAATATTTAACTCACCCGAGCTGTGTTTTTACATTAAAATCTAGATTAAAATTATAAATTTTGTATATTTATGATTTGCTGGTGACAGTGTTGTATGTGACGGTTGAGAAAAAGGATTAATCTTTTTGTGTTTGAGTAAATACCGTGAATTTGTTATCGTTCCAAATTTTGATGGCTTTCTGGATGTCGCTACGAATATGCCGCTTTTGTGGCAAAAGTAAAAATGTGATTGTTGATTTGATAGACTCGCTCCTGTGGGAAAAGCTAGTCGCGTATTTCCCCCTTAAGGTAAACCTAAATATTAGCCATTCGTATGTTTCCGATACAACTTTTTTGCAGTTTGAGCCAGAAGATTCACTTCCAAAATTATCATGCAGTGAGTGTGCTAGCACTATTCATGAGATGGAAAAATTCGTTCTGAAAGCACGGGAAGTTGAGAAGGAACTAAGGGAGCATGCCAATCGACGGAGAAGTAATGTTTTATCAGCAGCCGAAATTCGTTCCCTAGCCAATTCTGTAGCAGCACAACAAACGAAACCACAAGTACAGAGTGTAAATGATGTCCTGCGAAAGCTGACCACTACATCGTCAGTAGTGATTAAGAAAATAGTACCGCCCCAAGCGGACCCACTTGGGGGGGCAGATCAATCAGAAGAAGAAACATCGCCAATAAAAATGAAGATGGAAGTGCTAGACGAGGAAGTTGTGAATTTGCCGGCAGAAGATTTCATCCATTATAATGACACGGATGATGATTCTGATGCAGTTTACAGGCATACATTCCAAGTTTCGATTGATTCAAAACAACATCATTCTACGGATGAATCTGCTCAGGAAGATAACGATGAAGATTATGAACCAAGTTCAAGGCAGAAAAAAGTGTTTGTAAGCTGTTTCATATTTAAACTTAACTTTTTCATAATGCTAGTTATTTTCAGTACCAGACTCGGCAGTCCACGATAAAGTCTCAAGAAGTGTCAAAACAGGTGTCTAAGATCAAACCGATGCGCAAATCACCGAATACTAAAAGCATCGTGATAAACCTTACTGATCCTTGTCACTATGTGTGTGTTACATGTAAAGCAAAATTCGGCAGCTTTGAAGAGCTTCAGGCACATATTGATCAAAGCATAGCATGCAAAAAAGTTAGTTGTACTTGCGAACACTGCGGAAAAATATGTGAGACTCGAAGAGCACTATACCAGCACAAGCTTTCACATAATCGGAAGCCTCAGTTAGTTTGTGATCAGTGTGGCAAGGTCTACACAAACTCGTTCAATTTGGAGAATCACAAAAGTCAGGTGCACGGCGGAGAATTTGAAGAACTGGGTTACGTATATAAATGCTGCGAACAAACTTTCCAAACACGGCGAGCATTAAACGATCACGTGGCCACACACAGCAAAAAGTTGAATTTACTTTGTGATTTATGCGGCAAGTCTTTCACATCGCACAAAGCCCTGCGATCTCACAATCAGAGCCATTTAAATGTTCGACCGTTTTCGTGCGATTTGTGTGATAAATCTTTCAGAACTAAATTGCTTTTAGTACAGCACTCACATGTTCATACAGGAGTGAAGGTTTGTTTCAAAATAATGTCAAAATTTGTTTTTTATATTTTAATTACTTTGTTTGCACAGGTTTTTAATTGCGACCTTTGCGAGAAATCGTTTGCTAAAAAAGAATCGTTAAAGAAACACTACAGACTGCACTCCACGGAACCGGTCACTTGGACATCAACTGGCGAGAAGATATCTGTAAAACCGCTGGAGCAACTTCAAAAGCAACAATTCGTCCAGTACGACTCCGCTTAACTGTTCGTTAATTGAAGCTATCAGTGCACTGACAGTTTATGTATTTATATTGTAGATTCTATGCCCATAAATGCGGTTTTATAAAGATCGGATAATGAATACTAAGTTTTTGCTAAAATCTAAAGGTGTAATTTTACTTTACTGATCTTACCCTAAGAAGATACGATATTTCCCTCCTTCTTTTTTTCGACTGCGCTCATGAAATTGAACTTTTGCTTATTCGATTTGGTTTCTATAGCAATTACTTTACTTTACTCTCAAGTACTTTTTTTACACGGTTTGTTTTTTCGATTATTAAGAACAAGGAAACTTACGGACCATTCATTTATTTTTCAATACATTTCGGAGAAGCCCGACATTCGTCACGTAGTTTGTAAATAGTCCCTCAGTTGCACCGTTCTCGAGTAATCGAAAAAAACAAACCGTGTAAAATAAGACTTTAGTGTACTTACTTTTTCGACGCCAATCCGCTTATCGAATCCATGCCGAATTCAGGAGCCGTCTCCACATTAGTCGGTCTTGGGCTGCCACTCTCCAGTCGCCCCTAACACCCGCTGTTCTAGCATCCTCGTCAACAGCGCTCATCCAACGGGTACGGGGTCTGCCTCGAAGTCGTCGGCCTCTGTCGAGTTCTCTGCTAAATATTGTTTTCGCTGGTCTCTCATCCGGCATCCTTGCTACATGGTCAGCCCATTATAGCCTGCCGTATTTTAGTCGCTTCACAATATCCGCATCTTTGTACACTTGGTATATTTCATGATTCATGCGCCTGCGCCACACTCCTTCGTCTAATATGTCGCCAAGAATTGATCGCAGGATCTTAAGCTCGAAAACGCCGAATTAGCGTCTAATAGAGCGCGAGTTTTGTACGGAGTTGTAGGCTACGGGACCTCAGCAGGCTACGTAATTCGTAGAAGGCCCTGTTGGCAGCCGCTATCCGCCTTTTTACTTCACGGCTCATATCGTTGTCACATTCACTAACGTACCAAGGTAAACAAATTCGTCGACCACTTCAAAAGTATCTCCATCTATCATCACCGCAGTTCCAACACCCGAAGGGCTACCACGCTCTCTACCAGCCACCATATACTTTGTTTTGGTAGAATTTATGATAAGCCCTATCCTCGCAGCTTCCTCCTTAAGATGCGTGTACGCTTCTTCCACAGCTCTACGGTCAACACCGATGATATCGATGTCGTCCGCGAACCCTAGGAGCATATGAGATTTCGTGATGATGGTACCGTTCTGTTCGCTGTACGCCGGACCTTCGAATAGCATCTTCCAATGCAATGTTGAACAGCAAGTTCGATAGTCCGTCACCTTGCTTCAAACCATCTAACCTCTAACGTCACAAACGAGTCCGATGTCTCACCCGCTATCCTGACGCTTGATTTTGAACCATCAAGGGTAGCACGTATCAGCCTAATCAGTTTTGTTGGAAAACCATGTTCAAGCATAATCTGCCACAGCTCGTTTCGTTTAACTGAATTGTACGCCGCCTTGAAGTCTATAAACAGATGATGAGTCTGCAAGTTGAATTCCCGGAATTTATCGAGGATCTGTCGCAAGGTGAACATTTGGTCCGTCGTGGAGCGTCTCTCTCGAAAACCGCACTGGTATTCGCCAACAAAGGTTTCCTGTAACGGCCTCAGTCTGAGAAACAGGATGCAGGAGAGAATTTTGTATTTGTATTTTGTAAATTGGGCATGAGACCTTCCAACCAGTCCGTAGGTAATTCCTCCTCAGTCCATACCTTTAGTATAAACTGATCGATTTCACAATACAGCCGTTCGCTCCCGACTTTCAAAAGTTCGGCGGGGATGCCGTCCTTTCCAGCTACTTTGCCGTTTTCAGCTCTCTCGCTGCTTTCCTAAAATTCCTAATGCTATAGGAATTAAAATAGTAAAAAAAGACAGTTATTCAACGTAAATTTCAAATGCATTGGAAAACATCATATTCAACTGACTGTCAAATTTTACACATTTGTTACTTCATATAAAGCCAAAAAAAAAAATGAAAAAGACGCAGAACATGCTTAAAATCATTTTGCCCCCACCTAAAAAATGTAAGGGTGCTGTACTTTTATTGATTTCTCATTTTGTCGAGATGAATAACGCAACTCCGTTCATTAACTGAGCGGTCGACTTGGTCTCGACAGTTTTCATCAATGCTATAATAAATATATTATCACCCACACACTTCTAATATACTTTATACCTAGCTTTATTCTACGTTAGTATTATGTTATTTACCTCCTATCGCTGACGAGAAGATAAAGTAAATTGTGCAACGCTACTAGCATTTTGCGAGCAAGAGCTTGTCTGTCATATATAATTGCCTTTGCCGGTATTGTTGAGTCATTGTCGATCGTAGCTGGTCCCAATATGGTTCAAAACAGCGATTTTATCAAAATAGCAGGGGCAATTGCTTTGCCTCAGCTTGGAGGATGGGTCAACGGCTATCTAACACGACAGGAAATTAAAGGTTGGTACCAGAATCTGAACTTTCCGTCCTATCGTCCTCCGAACTGGATTTTTGGACCGGTATGGACTTCGCTGTATGCTGGCATGGGATACGCTTCGTATCTGGTATGGAGAGATGGCGGTGGCTTCAGTGGCATTGCACAGGGTCCACTGGTTCTGTACGGAACTCAGCTTGCCTTAAATTGGGCATGGACTCCAATATTTTTCAAACGACATGAATTGAAATGGGTAACAAAGCAATGCTGTAATTGGAACATTCACTGTGATAATTTTCTTGTTTATTTCAGAGCTATGTGGAGCTAGGTGCCTTGACTGCCGCTGTAGCGGCAACAGGATTTGCATTTTTTAATGTAAACAAAGTTGCTGGATATTTATTTGTCCCATACTTTGCTTGGTGTTCATTTGCAACGTTGCTTAACTACAAGATTTTCAAGCTTAATCCAGAGTCTAATGCTACAATTAAGGAGGTGAAAGAGAATAAGGAAAAGAAGAAATAATTTTAAAACCAGTTTGAGACCTTCGACTTTCAATATAAAAAATGAATTGTATTTTTGTTTGATAACTTTATCGAAGCAATGTTGTAGTTAGTAAATGGTTAAGTTTGATGGTATTAAATAAAAACCTCCAAAAATGTGCAAAAGCTTTGAATACCTCTAGCACGTACACTGAGAAAACTTTTCGTATAGTTTCGTTTAGTTCCCACATAGATTTTTGCAATGTGCCCAGTTGGCCCAGTTAATGAACTTTATATGCCAAACATAATTTATGGGTACGCGAAACTTTTTATGTGTATTTCTGGGAGGATTGTGTTTATATGCAAATTTGTGGGAATTTCATATGGAAATTTAGTATTAGTTATGTGCAGAATATTTTGAGTGTAGAGGTCCATTCCAGTATAGTGGTTAGCATTCACGCCTCTTACGCCGAGAACCCGGGTTTAAACTCCAATTCCGCATATATTATGAACCCAAGCTATCAAAGTAACTATAATCAAACAAAAAAAAACTCCAGCACGTGCGACAGATAACGTCCCTCTCTGTCCTAAGGGTGTTTTACAGTTCTTGGTCGTCTGAAAAAACTTTAATATATGCCCACATTTAGAATTAAACGTGACCGCTATTTATTTACTGAAACATTCGGAAAATCGTGCCATCCGTACCTATACTTGCTTCCTGGATCACACTATCTAGGACAAAATTGAATAGCCCATCACCGTGCGTAACCCTCTTCGAGATTCGAAAGAATACGGGTGTCCCGACATACGAACTGGTGTTCGTCATTTTAACCAATTATGTTAGGTTGTCCGGAAAATCAAAGTCGTGTATAATCTGTTCTAGCTGGTCTCATTCTATTGTGCCGTACGCTGAGTAAAATGGATAAACGACTGAAGATATTTGTGTAGTTCTTGCGCCTTCTCTCGACCTATTTGCAACATTCTTTAATTTCATCCTTATGTTAATTCAAATTTTTGGGAATTGCGAAATCAAATTCAATAAGTTGTACCCAGTTTTGCATGGTAACATTTCGGATTTGCATATAATTTCAACCACTAACAGTGATGTATTTCCAAACGACTACAGGATGTTTTTTATTAACCATCCATTTAAGATTATTTTCATTGGAATCCTTATAGTACTGTAAATTTTTAATTAAAGTTTAAGCTTACCTCTAAAAAATCCTGAATCGGACTCTTACATATTAACAAAACTCATTCTGCCATAATCTGACCTCTCAATGGATTGTTTTCTGATTTTATACATCATTCGTTATTTTGTGTAGCGATTATTTCGAGTTGAAAATTAACAGAAAAATTAAACATTCAACAAGTTGGAGATAATGGCAATAGAGTACCTACCGAAAAGCGCTGGTTTTTGGCTCGGCAATGATTCAATGTTCCTGTTCCCCACCGGCATTCTCTCTCTCATGGATACAGAACCGATTCTCTGAAAGAACAGTCCAATGACAGAAAACTGGGTGAAAGCAACGTGAACTGATAGACACAGGACTTTTAGCAACTAGACTGTGATCCCCGGAAGAAATGAGTAATGATTTCAAGAGATTAACAACTTGCTGATTGAATTAAAGATAAAATCAAAGCTTAAATTGTCTGTACTATTATTCTGATTCAGTATTATTGAAATACTGAATTAAGTACGCTAGAAGCTAGTTATTTTTTAAATGTGTCAGCAACTTAACATGTAAAGGCCTTCCAATCAGAGCAGCAATATCAATTATTGTTCAGACATTCTCATTTCTTCACTCCACCGTATCTAATTGCTGATGTCCGTATTTTGGAACGATACAAAACAGCGGACAAGCTTGATGCACCATAACTGATCATGCTTTTCACTCGAGCTGCCGCAGAATCTCGAGCTGTCTGTAATTGCGAATTGAAAAGGGATTTAATAGTGGTGGTTGTTCATCGCATTCCAGCTGTTGGAAACAATCTCCCCACCTTAATGGTATCCGTCGACACTAGCTGCGCAAATTGCCGGTAAAGCTGGTTTCCGTCGCCTTTTCCGTTGCTAGAAATTGCCAGAATCGAACCCTCGAAAGCTGAAATTGCAACACAGATTAACTAGTAATTTTCATCTTCGGTTTCCAGCGATCATTTTTACTACAAATTTAGTTCTATGACATTACTCCAACTTGTTTTATTTTAGATTTGCTCTCTATAAAATGATGAAAATGATAGAAACTAAGCAAAGATTCCCTATTTTGTATTTAATGAAAGTATAGAAGAACAATTCCTACCGTCAACAAAAAGGAATGAGATATGAACAGAGTTACTTATAATCATATAACATGATACGGACATTCTACTTAAACCTGATTCATCGATCCTGAACGTCTTCAAGCCATGCACGGTGTGAGCTTAACGCACATGAAGCGCAAAACTCTACCGAAACGCGGCCACCGGGTACGATATGGACGCAAACACCACCGCCTTCTTCTGCTCCGGGGGAACCTGATCTCGGTGAGGCGTAATTACTTTGCTCAAAATAGTTATGCTCTGTTTTAATTACTTGCTCACTGCTGAATTCAGCTGGACCGTTTGTCATCGTAGATAGAAGCTCCTCTACATCTGGGAAGCAACTGAATTCTTCGTCGAATATTTGCTGGGAGGCCATACCTAAATCTGAAGATAAAAATTCGGACTCGATCAGAAAGCTGGACAGAAAAGGATCCACCGCTGATTGGACAGTACCGTGCTTGTTGAATTCGTTCAATGGCATCGGATGTGGAGAAGCAAATCCCTCGTCGCTGCTGCTTCTAGCTGGGGTGCAAGAATTTTTCACATAGCTCAGATCAGAAGATGTCATGTTTAATCCTGATCCACGAATCGCATCTAATACTCTCATAATACCAGTTCTGTTGGCAATAACATTTTTCAAATAATTTTTCTCACGCATTAGCTGTTCAACTGCTCTGGTCTTCTTTTTCATCTCTTTTCGAATAACTCTGTTGACATGTTTCAACTTATCCAGCTCTTTCTCAAGACTCTCGACATGTTCCTTTTTGCGACGACGGTTTTCACGTGCAAGCAGTGCGTTTCTGTTAGAGATTTTAGGATTAGGTCGACGAGTTGGATTCCGCTCCAACTTCATGTCTCTCTTTGGCTTCTGCCCGGAAACAATGCCATCAGATGGAACTATACATTTTCTGGATGGAATAAATTCATCACTTTCGTAATCCTCTACATCCTGGATAGATTCGGTTTCACTTCCACTGCTTGTTAGCTCATTTTCCTCATACTTGTAAATTCTCTTAGTGAAAATCCGATTCAACGAAGCCATGTTATAAGCGTATACAAAACGTTTCCAAACGACGATTGGACGTAGCGGAAATAGTCGTGAAAACGGATAAAATCTGAACAACTTTCACGTTCTTAGGGTAGTACTTACTGCCGTCAATTGATGATTGTTAATTTTTATGAAAAATACAACGAAAAATCCTCTAAATTTGGCCTGATTTCTACTACAGCTACAATTTGGAAAAAATTACGATGACTCAACCGCAGAGATGCCAGATTTTTTATGAATCTACTCGAAAAACGGAACAGAACTGCTCGATACATATATGGCCGAGGGGTATCCAACAAAAATGATTACTGTGCGCGAAACGGTGCTGCCACCTTCCCAAGTTTGTTCTACTTGTGAAGTCGGTGCACAGGTTTGTTAAAGAGTGAAAAGGATAGACAAAACTTTGCACCAAATCTTCACAAACTTTCCATATGGCAGTTCCATGAGAGTACAAGAGATCGATTTGTGCTTACATAGCGATTTACTGATTACCTCTGGTTGCCAGTTATCAATCCAGGGATACCAGACTTGCAGATTTGTCTACAAATTTCAGATTTTTGGAACGGTCTTGCAGATCATTATAAATTTGCAGATATTTGCAGGTTTTATGACTTTTATTGTTTTGGTGCAGATTTTTATTCGAAGCTCTTTAAACTTTCACAGACTTGCTAAAAAAAGTGTGCAGATTTTCGCAGATTATTTTCAAATCAGAAAATTCGAGTAGCCGAAAAACTGCTTAATTTTTTCGGTTTTCGAGCAGTTTCAGACATTTTTTTTTAGAAAATATTATCAATTTCCCACCCTTTCGTACGCGATGAATTATAACCACAGAGAACAGACTACCAGGTAATCGACAAAAAGTGTGTAAAAGGTTTTTATGTAATCTACGAGTAATCCTTCAATAGAGCACCCCTCGAGCAGTAAGTGGCAAACTAAATCTTGATGTCGCTGCCATCGCTGCTATGTAACTCCAGCACAAAGTAATATTGATAAAGGTACATGGATATTTTTTGATGCGTTTGGCAAACTATTTCTGGAGGGCGCCACCGACAGCTTTTACACACAAAAATTCGATTACTTCCTTCGAGCCTGTTAATCTGTTCTCTGTGGTTATGGTGCAGTTGTCCGTTATTGCTAATTCTTTCGAGAACCAGCGACTTAAAGATGTCGAGTTTCTCGATGCTATAATAACAACATACTTGAAGAATGTTTTCGCCGCCAACATCTCGTGTGTGCGAAAATGAGATAGCATGTCAGCACTGCGTTTCACTCAACTGCCAGCAGTCTGATTTGGGCCCGCTGTCAAATTTTGAGCCCCGGACATGCTGTCGCTGACGTTTTGCAGCTCGATATAGAGATGTCGATGGGGTGCTTTTTAAGGCTCTCTAATCGGTGTTTTGACAAGTCTCCTGTTCGATTGGACTTACTTTTTTTAAAGTCCTTCCTGTGCGTCCGGGTAAAGCCGAAAAGAATAGCAAGGTGGAATCACTCCAGATGGTAAATAGTCGTAGATCGTGGTAAAGGAGTTCGGATCACTCAACACTAGTTCACGTTGGAAGTTCAACTTAGACTGCCGAGACCGGCTCGTGTATTCTACTTTTTTATCGGATGACAGTGTTGCCAGAAAGACCGCCATAATTAATTGATATAATTGATCGATTTCGATCAATTACACGTTCTTAAAATTATACCCTTTTTTGGGTAAATTTAATACACAACAGCTCTTCCCTCTTAAGAAAAAACATTTGAAAGAATATACATCTTATATCTATAAAACATTCGAAATCGTATTTAACAATTATTATTTATAGACAAAATCTTTATCGATATTTAATATTCTTTTTCTTGTCGATCTCCTGATTGGAGTGACTTTCCTTTCTTCTTTTCTTCTTTTCCGATCTTTCCCGGAAATCTCTTCCGGAAAAAGTTCTTCATTTTTTCTCTTCCGGCCTTTCCTTGAAACCTCCTTCGGCAAACTTCCTAATTCTTCTTCTGCCTCGCCTGTCTCCGCTACCTCTGCCGTCTCGCTTGTCCTCTCAGCAACCCCTGCTGAGTATAATACATTTGGTCGAACCATCGGGTCCGAACGTGTTACTCTAAGCTGTCTCCTGTGAGCGTTTATTGGAACGCTTCCAATTTCCACCTGTAAGACATTTTTAGAAATTTGTCTTAGAAAAATTGCTTTAACCCATCTGGCATGGTTCTGAAGGTTGTGATTTTTGTACCACACCTCATCACCGGCCATCAGATTTTTGAAAGGATCCGCTACATCTATAGCATAATTATCCTTTACCATTACATCATTAGCTGGTTGCGTAGGTGGATCATGCGTTGTTAGTTTTGTTAAATATTGTTTATAACTTTTCCTCGGATGCATTAGATCTATTAGTGTTTTAGGAGAAAAACAGAAAATCTTTTCTGATGGAAATCGTCCATCAACCGTCGAACAACAATTGCGATAATTGAATAAAAATAAGTTAATCTGATCCTCTAAATTTAACTCGGCAACTTCCGGCTCAAGCAAAAACCTCTTTAAAACCTCTTTAACTGTTCTTACTAATCGCTCCGCCTGCCCATTGCTAGCAGGATTATATGGAGGACTCTTGAAAACCTTAATTCCTTGTCTTTCAAGAAAGTTTACGAAGGCCTGCGAGTTGAATGGAGGACCACCGTCTGATACCAGAACATCAGGCAATCCAAAACGTGCAAAATATGCTACCAACTTTCTCAAGGTATTACCTGTGTCTGTCCCCTTCTTCATCCACTCTATTTCCACCCACTTTGAGAAACTATCAACGATAATCAAAAAAGTGTGATGTTGGAAATAAAAGAAATCTATATGTACCCTACTAAAAGGTCTAGTAGTAGGAATCCATTGAGACTGTACTTTTGACTTTGGAACTATCGCCATTCCGTTGCATGCATCACAACTAGCGACAAACTTTTCTATATCATTATTTATACCAAACCAATATATGTATCTTCTTGCCAACTGCTTCATTTTGACTATGCCCCCGTGATTGGCGTGTAAAAGCTTCAGAACATCGCTTCGCATTGCTGTTGGTATAATCACCCTGTCTTTATAGAGTAAGCATTCGTTAAAAAATTCCAAATCCTGCTGATTTGAAAATATATTAGCAAAGCGCTTGTCAAGACGTTTAGGCCAACCACGTTTCATATAAATTACTATCTGCTGCAGAAAGGCATCATCCTTTGTCTCTGAAGCAATCCTTTTATAGTCAATTGGCAAATCTTGACCGAAATTAATGCTTTTGATATATTCCTTATCATAATCGCTAGGAACCATCTGCTCTAATGGAAACCTGGAACAGAAATCCGCGTTTCCCATTTGAGCAGAAGGTCTATACTTGATTTCAAAATCGTAAATTGAAAGTTCTAGAATATATCTCTGTAACCTGGTCACATATATTGAATGTTTACCCTCTTTCCCAAAGATTCCTACTAAAGGCTTATGGTCTGTAAATACATAAAAAAATTTCCCATATAAATATTTATGAAACTTTTTGATAGTCGAAACTAAAGCCAAAGCCTCTAGATGAAGAATAGGGTAGTTTTTTTGCGCTGCATTGAGAGAAAATGAAGTAAAACTTATGGGTTTTTCAACCCCTTCAACGATATGTGCAATTACTCCTCCCAAACCGTAACCAGAAGCGTCTGAAACAATTGCAATAGGTTTATTAGGATCATAAAATTCCAAAATATTTGCATTTATTAATGCCTTTTTGCTTTCCTCAAAAGCTCTGTCGCAGTCTTTATTCCAGATAAACTTTACATCATTCTTCAAGAGATTGTACAAATAATACAATTTAGAAGACAAATTAGGAATAAACTTGTTATAATAATTTATCAAACCCAAAAAGGATTTGAGTTCCGTTACATTTTTTGGTATCTTTGCCTGCTGAATTGTGGCAATTTTATCTGAACAAGGCATCAGCTCATTAGAGCTAATAATATGCCCCAAATATGGAAGAACTGTGACAAAGAATTTGCACTTGTCAAAATTAATTTTTATGTTTGCATTTTCTAACCTTTTTAAAACCTCAAAAAGCTTTTGCTTGCAATCTTCCAAGCTAGTACCTGCAACTAGTACATCGTCTAAGTAGCAATAAACATGTTCTAAACCATTTAAAACTTGATCCATTAC
This sequence comes from Sabethes cyaneus, assembly GCF_943734655.1. NCBI lineage: Eukaryota > Metazoa > Arthropoda > Insecta > Diptera > Culicidae > Sabethes > Sabethes cyaneus. The sequence goes on along the minus strand of NC_071353.1, from coordinate 104,844,854 downwards.
CTGCTGGAAAATAGATGCACTGGATGAAGCACCCTGTGGCAATCTATTATAGGTGAACAAACCCTTAATAGTGTTTATCACCATAAATCTCCTCGATTCCTGTGAAAGAGACAACTGGGTATATGCGCCCTCCAAATCTAACGCACAAAACACTTTACACCCTGCTAAACCAGCAAATAAATCCTGTGCTGTGGGTAATGGATAGGTATTTGGAACTATTATTTTATTAATAGAGACCTTGCAATCTATTACAAGTCTAATGTCATTATTCTTTTTTGCTACTACAATTACTGGAGACGCCCATTCACTGGTCTGTATAGAAGTAATTACTTTCTCCCTCTCCAGCTTGTCCAAATATAACAAAATTTTATCCCTCAAACGATAGGGAACGTCATAAGCCTTCTTAAATATTGGCCTATCACATTTAAGTTCCAAGTCGGCTTCGTATCCAACAATTGGCGAAGAAAAATCTTTCTTAAATAAATGACCAAATTTATGTCTAATTTCTGGAACAATTAAGTTAGAACTATTTTCAGCAACATTGTTTATTTCCAGAAAATCTGAGAAAAACTTTCTCCAGTTCGGGATAAAGGCATCCAACCATGGCCTGCCAAAAAGAGGAATAAATTGATTTTGGCAATTCAAAACCAAAAGCTTTAACAACTCAGTTTTCCCCCTGAATGAAACCAAAACTTTAGCTTCTCCCTCAATCATAAGTTTAGCACCATTGACAACTATCAATTGTTTAGCTGATTTTCGTAAAGAGTTTGTAAAAAGAGAGAAATACTGTGTTTTACTTATTACCGAAACGGAGGAGCCACAGTCAACCTCCATTTCTAAAGATTTATCCTCAACCCGGACGGACACTAAACATGGTTCACTTATCCTGTTAATCGAAATTATATTCATGCACTCCAAGTTACCTTCGTCCGAATCGCTGTCAGTCTCGTCAATCTCGTCGGTTCTCATCCTCTGCATAAGGTCAGCTAAATTTTGTGTTCCCGATGGCCCCGGTTTTATTTGATCTACAAGGTTAATAGCTTCCCTCTTCAAGTCCTTGCGTTTGAAGCATCGCCGCTTCAAATGACCCCTTATTCCGCAAAAATCACAGACGCGATAATCTTTATAACCACCGGATGATCTAAATTGTTCTTCCCTATACTCAGCTGGCTTAAATTTTGTTGTAGAATTCCAACGCTTGCTTGGTTGGAACCGCTTTTTATTAGAAAAATGTTTATTATATGGTTGGTACCCCAACCTCTCCTTTACCGAAAGTTTGTCCTTCTCCTCCTGTTCTTTTATTAGCCTATCGAGTTTTAAAAATCTGCCCATTGTTGGACCAACCGGGTCACCAGGTCTATGCAAAGATGCCACTTGCTCAATAGTCATATTAGTAGATCTAGAGCCAGATGACAAACTTTCCACGCTACTTTTCGCTGCTTCCCACGTTTGAATCACTTTTTCAGCCGCCTCAAGCGTCTGATCAGATTCACCAAGAATTTTTTGCTTTAAGGTAACATCCCTGAGTCCTGCTAATAAACGATCCCGTATTGCAGTGTCTTTAAATAACCCGTATGAACAATGTTCCGCCTGCAGTTTTAAGGCTAATAAAAAATCTTCGGCCGTTTCATCGGCTCTTTGCACCCGCTGATTAAAAGAGATTCGCTGACAAATTCCTGACGCCGTTTTGTCTATACGCATTTTCAGTTTCTCTATCATGGTAGTTAACGAAACATCCACCAGATTTCCCGTTGGAAACAATAGTTTCAGCTCGGCGTATATGTGAGGACCACCAAGGGTAATGAAATGAGCTTTGCGGTCATCATCAGTTATCTTATTGGCCATGAAAAAGAAATCCAATCTTTCAACCCATTGGGTAAAAGAAGTACCTTTACGGTAAGGCTCTATTGTGGTGGAGAAAGTTGAAGACATTTTTCAAAAAAAAATTCAATAAAAATTATTTCCAAAAAAAATTTAGGAGAAAACCAAATCTCCAAAGAACAACAAAATTTTCCACCGAATTCACGTTAAAAGAAAATTTATAAAAAATATTTTCATAGGTCACTTTTTGTCACTGATATGTGGATGATTATATGTATATATTGTAACAATATTGTGGTAATTTATTTTAATGGGCAAGAGAAAATAAAAATTCAATATCACAATTTGCCCAGTGTTACAAAATATAAAACAAAAGAAACTCACCAGATCGTCCGTGGCAAAAGGGTTTTCAATTATAAATTTAATTTCCAAAATTTTTCAGCACTTTTTCCTTTAGGTTTTTTTTTTCCTTTTATCCTTTTTTCCAACGTCTTTTGCCAAATTCTTTTCTACTGCAGGTGCCGGAATCCAAACCAGCAAAGTCAAACGATGTAAAAAGCACTAAACGCCGTGTTACGTTTTTTCACCAAAGAAACAGAGAAAAAAAAAACATTAGAATAAAATAATTATTCCTTTGTCAGGACCGATTGTCCTTTAGCAAAAAGAATCGGAGATCTATTATCTCTCAGAACAATAGAAATACTAACTATTGTTTTTCCCAACAATAGATTTACTAATTCTATTGTCTGTTCCGCTGTTCTTAACGAAAGAAAGAAAAAAGAAACACCTTTACCAAAGCGCCACAAAATGGAGTTTTTATTTCACCCACGCACAAATTGCTTTCCACCGTTACCGAAAATTACCTTTTTCTGCTGTTTTTCTAGCGTTTATGCACGCCGCAACACACTTTTTCGTTTGATTTTTTTGCTTACAGCACCAGCCGAAAAGAATAACTTTCCACTGGCCTCGTGCCGTAAAATAAAAAAAACTATCACTTACCGCGATAAAAACCAATTTTCCTCGTCGCCACTTTAAAGTCCTTCCTGTGCGTCCGGGTAAAGCCGAAAAGAATAGCAAGGTGGAATCACTCCAGATGGTAAATAGTCGTAGATCGTGGTAAAGGAGTTCGGATCACTCAACACTAGTTCACGTTGGAAGTTCAACTTAGACTGCCGAGACCGGCTCGTGTATTCTACTTTTTTTATCGGATGACAGTGTTGCCAGAAAGACCGCCATAATTAATTGATATAATTGATCGATTTCGATCAATTACACGTTCTTAAAATTATACCCTTTTTTGGGTAAATTTAATACACAACACTTTTGACAACTGATTCTGTTCAATTCAGAGCTGCCATAAATACAGATATTTGTGCATGCATAAATTTGGGACCCTACCGTTTTCTCCGGAGTAGTTTATTTTCTCGATCCAATCTTTTAAATAAAAGATTCAGGAAATTCAGGAACATTAGTAACCAGAAATCACAGCAACTGAAATGATTGATGGGTCCCAAATTTCCCAAGTAACAATTTCAGGCTGATCAAACGCTTTTATAGCTGATTTTATTCAACCTGTGACTGATCTATGATTTAGGTTTAGAAATGAAAAGCTTTTTTCAGCTCTTTAACATCTAAATCTGGTGATTTTATCAAGCTTCAGGCTAATTATTAGCTGCTTTCGAAGCTGCAATGAAGCTTAATAGAAACTTTTTTGCACTTTTAAATCTACGGGGTGAAGTGGCTGTCAAATTCATACATTTTCGATGTCCCACGCATAGGTACCAAAATGTTAATTTTGACAAGAACCAAAAAATTTGCTGGGAATTCCCCTTTACCGAGGACCATTTGAAAGTTGCTCTCTTCACTCCTACATGGGAAAGAGTTAGCAACACACCATGCCCTTGTTTTAAATAGCCAATTTGCGAAATGCTGTCAATTCTATTTTTAGAACGAGAAAGTTTTGCAATCCAGTCTTTTCCAGTCGCTTAATCAACGCTTCATTAACCTTTATGCAGCCAAAAAAAATCTATTTTTAAATTTAAATAAAATGGAACGACGTCCCTATTTTTATTTCGCCGTGTACGCGATATTTTTAGTTTCGAATAACTTTAATTCGTACAGGTAAGCTAGCTAATTAAAAATGCATGTCTTTTTTCCGGGAATTGAACCCGCCATCTTTTGATTTATAAGCACTCACCGTATGATCCGCCCCATATGCATCTGCAGAACAGACAGTGAGAATATCTTTACACCTGAAGCCTAGCCCGCCTAGCGTGAAGCAGTCGATAATGTCGATAACTGACAAACTTTTGCTGTCAGCCGAATTGCGAAATACTATGATCTGACACTATGTGTGCTGTGAGCCGAAAGAAAACTTAGTAGAAGTTTGTAAAGCCACTTTAACACCCTTAAGCAGACTTAAAGTAGTTTGAAAGCTGTAAGCCTAATGAAAGCTTCTACTCTACATTTTAACACCTTTAAGCAGCCGTAAATCGATTTTATGTTTATGGCTGTTTAGAAGCAGATTGTTTAGCAAAAAAAATCCGCTATAGAGCTTTCTGACAGCTCAAGCACCCACACTAGCGAACACGAAATACGCGTGTATATACATGATGTTTACCTCATTTTGGGGAACAGCTGATGCTGGAGGAACACCGACCGAAAAATAGCGATTACTAGTTGTGTTTCTCCGTTTGCCACACTGCAGAGCACATATTTCGGTCAAATTTTTCATCCTGTTCCAAATTCAAGCACATATTTTGAAAATTTGCTGGTATTTAAGCCAGCGGAAGACGAAACTCATTCTGTACCTTGGTGACAAAGGAATGCATCTTTTTTTTTTTCCTGTATGGACTCATCACTGCGACCAGTAAGTTAGATCTATTGTGATATCGCCCGGGTGTTTGTTGTATAACCCGCACTGCATTTATTTTAGCTATAGTCGCTATTGAGTGAGCGATATGCTTATTGAATTTCTTTTTTTATGCGTGCTTGTGTGTAATTGGGTACCCTTCTTTCAATGCTTTACTCTACTTTATCCACCTCGTTCCACATGACAGCGCACAGTCCCCAATTATAGTCATCCCTGGCGTAGCAAACCAGTGCATTTTTACTACAAGGGTCTCATTTTTGCACTGTCAATAGGCCATATCGGGATAATATAGAACTCAGCATGAAGGAAGGGCGATGAGGGGCCTGAGAATAAACCCATGCTAAAGTCACTTTGACATCGAATGGCCTGATTCTACTAAGATTCGAACCCATGACCATTCGCTTGTCAAAGCAGACTCGGTAACCTTGCGGCTACAGAGCCCCCCAAGGAATGCATCTCTTTTGTTTACTGTTGTTTGCCTCATTTTCAAGCACCAATACACACATAACTGGAAAGGTCTATTAAGCTTTTTTATCAGCTTTTGGTAGAGAACTGGTTTGAAAAACTTCTTAAACTGGTTTGAAAGTATCTTAAACATCGCTTATTTAAACACCATTTGAGTGCTTACTTTATGCAGCTTTGATCACCTTAAACCAACCCGTAAACAGCCATTGCTCTTGAAATTCAGCTACCGTTGTTACTTGGGTTATGCATGCACAAATATCTGTATTTGTGGCAGCTCTGGTTCAATTGGAAATTTCTGTTTAAGATGGCGACTCTCTAAGGCTTTCTACATGTAAGCAAACAGTATGCGTGTTCGATTGGCTCTCTTTTGACAATAATTCTCGCTGCTCGATTCGATTGGCTCCCAAGATGCCCAAGATGGCTGCTTATCTGCGTATCTCTCACCTCTGAGTATTTCTAGTTGAAGCTATCTTTCTTAGATTAATCTGGCATCCCTGCTTGACAGTTCTTTTTTTTCAAATTTCTGCGTCTGAGCGTCACAGTTTGTATTTCTCATAGAGCAAAAAGGAAAAAAAGGTTGAAAAGCAAACGTCCGCCAAAATATTTGCCCAAAAGAATTGCCGAGCATTAAATATTTTATTTAAGATTCCACACCGATGGAACGTAAACCGGAAACACAAATTCAAAATGCTCCTACTGACATAATATCGTCAGTGAAGTTTTCTCCGCAAACAAACCAATTTTTGCTGGTGTCGAGTTGGGATTCTAGCGTCCGATTGTACGATGTAGTTAACAATACACTTCGACAAAAGTACTATCACGATGCACCAATACTGGATTGTGCATTCCATGTAAGCTTAATTGTTTACTTTTGGTAAGAGTAATATACATCTTAAATGAATTTCTTTTAAGGATTCGGTTCGAACGGTCAGTGGCGGCTTGGATAACTTGGTTAAGCTATATGACCTTAATACACACGCCGAGAGTATTCTAGGTACCCACGATGCTCCGGTTAAATGCGTGGAATATTCATCCAAAGTGAATGGGATTTTAACCGGAAGCTGGGACAAAACCATCAAGATGTGGGACGTTCGAGATAAGGATTGTGTTGGAAGGTACGAGCAAAGTAATGGAAAGGTTTACTCTATGAGCTGCATTGATGAGAAATTAGTCGTTGCTACCTCTGAGCGAAAGGTGCTTGTATGGGATCTACGTAATATGGGACAGTATCTGACAAGAAGAGAATCTTCACTAAAATTCCAAACAAGAGCGATTCGCTGCTTTCCGAATAAGGAAGGCTATGTAATGAGTTCTATCGAAGGCAGGGTTGCAGTTGAATATTTTGATATGGATCCAGAGGTTCAGAAAAAAAAGTTTGCATTCAAATGCCATCGTTCGAAAGAAAATAATACTGAACTTATCTATCCAGTGAATGCGCTTAGTTTTCATAATGTATTTAACACATTCGCTACTGGTGGTTCAGATGGCTACGTGAACATTTGGGATGGCTTTAACAAAAAACGATTGTGCCAGTTCCATTTGTACGACAGTTCTATATCATCTCTGGCATTCAGTTACGATGGAAGCACTTTAGCAATTGCTTGCTCATATTTGGAAGAATCAGAATTTCCGCCAGATCCGTTGCCGGAGCCAACATTATATGTTCGATATGTTAGTGAAGCGGAAACTAAACCTAAGTAGGAATTTGAAAAACAATTTTTAAACTGTTAGGTTAAGATTCCTCAATTTGGCCAAGCTGCTGGTAATAAAAGTTATAAAAATCGATATATTCTGTGGACACTAAAATTACTGAAACTCGTCTATACTGTTTGCACTGGTACTTTTAGAACGGGACGTGGTTAGATAGCGATGTGAAGTAGTAGAGGTGTGGAACAACGTACCGTTTGTTTGTTTTAGCGGTTTTAGCAGCGCAAATGTAAACAGCAAGACTGACGTCAATCTCGCCCTATTCTTCTACGGGCATAAAAAAGCATAAACATTGTGCCGTACAACGGTGACACTAACACACCTATACTTTTTAGCATATTACGAACACAAACATGCCGCGTTTGCCGTACCTTAGAGAGCCTTACATTTTCCTAATGCTGCTCCAGCAAAAAATACCTCTCACTGTTCTGTTTGACAGTTGGCTTATCCGTCCCTTTGTGGCAGGTCTCTTTACTTTTGACAACTGATTCTGTTCGATTAGAACCCAATAGAAAATTTTGACAGATGCTGTTTTACGCATCTATCGACGAAATAGGATGCCGAAGAAATCAACCTATTAATCAACCGACTTCGTCGGATCGCGTTGGGTGGTTGTCTCCGTCACCCGACGCATTGGTATATTTAATCTGTTACCGTCGGGTAACGATTAAATCAGATGATGATCGGTTTACTCTGTACAGAATGATGTTTTGACAGCTAAGTCTGATTGATTTTTGAACAAGGCCAGTTTACTTCTAATTCACTTGTTCTTTATTTGAATAGCTAGGTAAGTATCCTTTACATAAAAAGACAGCTGCATTGAATTTGTAACTTATTATCGCTATTTTAGTTGGAATTTCGCACTGAAAATTATCGTGCGACTATTTTTTCCTATCGGATTGTGGAGCCACACAACGGAGATAGAGGTTAGGTCCAGTAACAAGCTGCTCTTGACTCGGTTTATATCTTGCTTAAAGGAACTCCGTCCGGATCTGCGTCGCCGTCAATGAGGCATGGAATCGAAAAGGTCCTACGACAAGTTCATCTCCTTTGTCACGATGGGAACGGATTGGTTCTGCGGAGGAAATTGATCGACTGGCTTCATGAAGGATGAGCAGGTTAGTGAAATTAAACTATAGGAGTAAATATAAGTGTTCGTGTATGTTCCGCAGAAGAGAGAAATTTCTTCAATGAACAGCTTTTTTCGATTCCAAATAATTACCTTCTGATCGTTACAGGTTGTCATCGCGCCGACGTCGCTCGTGCTATTTCAAGCAGTCTTCTTCGTTCAACTCGGTCTTGGACCGCTGGTCGCCAATTCTCAGAAGTCGAAAGTCGCTTTTAAACTGGTCGAGCGATACCGCACAGTGGGCATCTCTGTTCCTGAGGCAGGAGGAGTTGTTGAAGAGGGCCACTTTCAGGGTATTATTAGGAGCATTTTTATTAGAACTAGGTTTGGTTTTATAGACTTCAATATAATGCTCAAATTGATCCACTTATTTTGTCTGTATTGATAAATTTTATGTCCCAAATAATCGACCTATTTCGTATGGTTCCGTAGGTTACAAAATTTTCTCCATCGATTAATCCACCTATTTCGTATGATTTACGTATTTCGTCATCTGATTCCTCCACCGATTTGATCGGCTTTGGTAGGCAAGTTAACTACATACACCAATTAATCCACTTATTTCGTCGGTATATTGACAAATTTTATCTCCCGATTGATCAACCTATTTCGTTTGGTTCCATCAGACACCTTTATTTCATCACCCGACTAAACAGCCAATTTAGTCGGTTTTTGTCGATCGATTAAACATACCGACGAATCGGTAGATCGCCCTGTTAAACTCCCATAAGCGTCGTTGCAACAATCGGCCGATTCGTCGGGTCCAAAATCGGGCGATTCAGCCGACGCGAACCTACTAAATCGGGGGAAAAGTAGGGGGGATTTTTTATCGGGAACTTATGGTTTAAGATGGCGACCATGGCGACTCTCTAATGTCGAATTTGTTTATAAGGTTTTGCACGGGCGAGCATAACCTCGCTTTTTTGACGTCTATCAGTGGTTTGTTTACATCGACTTAGAATGCGGGTTAAAATGATTAAAGTGAATATTGTTAAAGGCGTCTGCGGCAGGGCAGAAAAGCACAAAAACTGCCATTCCGAGTAGTTTAGAGGGCGACACTGCTGGACAATACGCTTTTAAAACATTTAACTGCAGTTTATGCATATTGTGTTTGCCTAACAAATAGTAAACAAACCACGAGTGGATGTCAAATGGATGAATTGCGTTCATTCGTGACGTCACCTTGCAAAACCTTATTCAATCCGGATTGGAACTGAATGAACTTTTTGTGTTCATTTGCTCCTATCTGACAGATAAAATTCATTCAGTTTCAACCCGGATTGAATAAACAAATTCGACATAAGGCTCTCTACCAGGGATACCAGATTTGCAGATTTGTCTGCAAATTGCAGATTTTTGGAAAGGTCTTGCAGATCATTATAAATTTGCAGATATTTGCAGTTTTTCTGACTTTTATTGTTTTGTTGCAGATTTTTGTTCGAAGCTCTTTAAACTTTCACAGACTTCCTAAGAAAGTGTGCAGATTTTCGCAGATTATTTTTAAACCAGAAAATTCGAGTAGCCGGAAAACTGCTCGATTTTTTCGGTTTTCGAGCAGTTGCAGACATTTTTTTTAGAAAATATGGCATCTCTGCTCTCTACCCTCTCTACTGATCTCTTGCATAATCAACATTCAAACAAAATTATTTACCAAATCTATAAAAATCTTTACCTTAGTTGAGTTCATCTGTTGACATAATAGTTTTATTTCTTCTATTTAACTCACAGTGAGATCCTTGCAAAATATTTCGAAAATGCTGTTCGGTAGTTTTCTAAACCGTTTTTCAGGGATACGTCATAATGTAGCCAGTGTCGGGGTAAAACAATTAAACCTAATTTAAATGCTTAATGTGATCCGTCGTTTTCTTTACAGTTTCAACAAGTTCGTAACAAGTGGACCGACTGGCGAATGCTTAAAGATGCCAAGCGACGAAGGATTGTGGTAGATAATGCGAAAGATCGACTGCGTGTCAATTCCTTGCGTAAAAATACAATCCTGCCTGTTGAGCTACGCGAGCTGGCAAGCGCTGAAATCCATGCTTTTCCTCGAGACACTTCACTGGTACGTGTTCGGGAACGGTGCGCTGTTACCTCGCGGCCCCGTGGCATTGTGCATCGGTGGCGCGTTAGCCGTATCGTTTGGAGGCACTTCGCCGATTACAATAAATTGTCTGGAGTGCAGCGAGCTATGTGGTGAATAAAACGATCATTCAACCTATTGAACACTGTCGTAATTTATTCATCGTATAAAAGCATTAATAATCATACCCATAATTTGAATTTGGATTATTTCGTTCTCTTTGATACCCTTCGTTTAATAATTTTCGATTTCTGAAAGTGACTCATCCCAGCAGTTTTCCTTCCTCTCAATTTAATTAGTTTTGAGAAGACTATTAACACGTGGTTTCAGAAATGGAAATTTATCAATAGAAGTTACATATCGACTAAATACTAACTTCCAATTTATCCAGAAAATTATGAAGAGTTTTCTCAAGAAGCTCTCCACTTACATATAATTTTTAAGACAAGTATACATTCAATTAAAAAGTATATGTAGTTTTGTACTATGTTACCTTTAAATAGTTTTATTTGCCAATTTTCTATTCAGGCTAATAATCCATACGGTGGGCCTTATTCAGCGAGGCTAGTGACGTGACGACAAATTCGCTGACACTCGTGTTTCGTTCGGCGTTAGTCGAGTTGAAACAAATGTGAAGTATTAAGACGGACCTTTCGCGACATGGAACTCGATTTGCAAAACACAGAAGTGAATCGGAGTGGCAGTGCAACGAAATTGGGATTCTCACGTCTCTCGCCTCGCAGAATAGGTCCCATTCAACCCCATCGCATTGAACTAGAAAAATTGGTAACTCAAATTGTAATTGTAGTTGATGAAAATTGCGAGTTTTTCTCTCTATAACAAAAACAAAAAAATAATTTAGTTTTTCAAACACTTAGAGCTGTACATACATTTATTTTATCATTCTCTCATTCTAATTTACATAACCAGATTTTAATTACTCGTGTAATGCTATGCCTGTAGGGTAACAATCTATTTATCTTGCTTCTTCTTGTAATCTTCCAAGGCGGCTTTAATAGCGTCTTCAGCCAGCATGGAACAATGAAGCTTTACCGGAGGAAGAGATAATTCCTTTGCAATGTCAGTATTCTTAAGCTTTCTTGCTTCGTCAAGTGTTTTTCCCTTTACCCATTCGGTAGCCAGTGAGCTAGAAGCAATGGCTGATCCGCAGCCAAATGTTTTGAATTTAGCATCGATAATTTTTCCATTTTCATCAACCCGAATTTGCAACTTCATGACGTCACCACAAGCCGGTGCACCAACCAATCCGGTTCCGACGTTTTTCTCTTTCTTGTCCATCGATCCAACGTTTCTCGGGTTCTCATAATGATCAAGCACATTTGCATGGTAGAGAGCAATCGGAGCACTTTGGGCTCGACGTAATTTCATTAAAGAATTGAATCCTTTCTGCAATGTAGACATTGTTTTGGTTTCTTGTTGTTCTTAAAAACTTGAAGGACAGGTATTTCACAATCGCAAATAAAGATTTTCCTTTTTCTTTTCACTGCGCAGTTTCCTGCACCAATATTTTTCTATTTATGCACGGCTCGAATGCACGACCACGACCTGCACAACTGTACCAGTACAACAGATGATTTTGACGTTTGGCAACAGAGATGCCAGATTGAATCTGATGAATGCGGATTACAGACGGTAGATAATCTACAGACCAGGAGGGTGAAACTGTCAAAATTTCGTGGACTAAACATAAATACAAAATTGCAACCAATGTAATATAAAGAGGTGTGGAAAACATTTATTTGTATTTAATTTATTTAATTATGAAAAATCCGAATAGTCATTAATGACCGAAAGAACTATCAAATCAAACCGCACTAAATAATGGGGATTGCTTTTTTAGATCTACGTCCCGCTTGATCATGACCGGTCGATTCCACCAACATTACGATGAAATTTTTTCGTTTCACTGATCCAACTTAATGAACATCGCCACACCCGTATATACTTCATTGGATGGCAAAATTGTTTTTGTTTATGTAAAATTTACAGCGAGTTTTTGTAAAATTACAATAAACATGCGGTGTTTAATAGCTTCTTGCTTAAATGATATGTCTTTACGAATGGTGGAAGGAGGAATGTCAACACACAGGTAATTTAAAAATATAGTTGATTGACTACGATTCCTGACTAGAGAGTTCCTTCCCACCAGTGCCATTCGAGATCCTCGCAGTTTGAAAGATGAACGCGGATTTGATGCTAAGCTTGCTGTGCCAGGTTGCTCGAGTGAGGCTGGTCTGTTAGCTCCAACGACGTCTATTGGAAAAAATCCAGAAGTCACGCACGAGGCAAATAGAGGATCGAATTTAAGTTTAGATTCCGTAGTGCAAATTGACAAAGCTTTTCCAGTAACTCAACGGTTGGTGTGGTTCTTTAATATTGTTTATGCCCCAGTAAACAGTAAAGTTAATTGTTGAATATTACCTAAAAAGGAGATTAGAACGATATGCGAAAACTATTATTCCGTTCAAACCGAGTACTCGTAACAAGCTTACTAAGCTCATTTTATTTGAAGGTCACTAATTCTCAATATAATTGAATATTTATTGGTATTGTCAAGCAAATCGTTTATTAAAAAAGTGAACCATGAAACAATTTGTTATTGCATATGCTTACAATCCGAAGATCTCCTACATATACTCTAAAGGCCTCTCTATCATAAGAACAAGTTGTCTGGCCCTTCTATGCCAGTCGCACTTTCAAACTCTTCAAACTACGGAGCCAAGTTTAGTATAAAGTGAGCAATTAAACTATTTTGTAGATAATAACAATAATAAATCTTATAAAAGTCCCATATATAACACCTTTACATTTAGCTGAGCTGAGGTGGTACAGCCAAATTAAAACAATAATTAGAATCGGAGCGTAAAGAGCAAAACATTCCTATCTGTTATAAATATCATTATTTTATTATTGCAAATCTTCACTAAAAGCTGTTCAATTATCATCACATCGCATTGCAATACAACGGTATAGAAATAAAAGTAAAGCATTAATATTTTCAATATAAAATCTTTTAATTGCCGAAAAAGGTTCACTGACAATCTATGACCTGTTTACCCTATTTACGTCGTTTAGGGTGAACCAACCAAAAAGCGGGTACCAAAATCACAGGTACCAAAATCGCCAAAATCAATGAGTGGGACATGTACAATGTATGTAGTTTGACAGCCACACCACCCCGCTGGTTAGCTCCAACGACGTCTATTGGAAAAAATCCAGAAGTCACGCACGAGGCAAATAGAGGATCGAATTTAAGTTTAGATTCCGTAGTGCAAATTGACAAAGCTTTTCCAGTAACTCAACGGTTGGTGTGGTTCTTTAATATTGTTTATGCCCCAGTAAACAGTAAAGTTAATTGTTGAATATTACCTAAAAAGGAGATTAGAACGATATGCGAAAACTATTATTCCGTTCAAACCGAGTACTCGTAACAAGCTTACTAAGCTCATTTTATTTGAAGGTCACTAATTCTCAATATAATTGAATATTTATTGGTATTGTCAAGCAAATCGTTTATTAAAAAAGTGAACCATGAAACAATTTGTTATTGCATATGCTTACAATCCGAAGATCTCCTACATATACTCTAAAGGCCTCTCTATCATAAGAACAAGTTGTCTGGCCCTTCTATGCCAGTCGCACTTTCAAACTCTTCAAACTACGGAGCCAAGTTTAGTATAAAGTGAGCAATTAAACTATTTTGTAGATAATAACAATAATAAATCTTATAAAAGTCCCATATATAACACCTTTACATTTAGCTGAGCTGAGGTGGTACAGCCAAATTAAAACAATAATTAGAATCGGAGCGTAAAGAGCAAAACATTCCTATCTGTTATAAATATCATTATTTTATTATTGCAAATCTTCACTAAAAGCTGTTCAATTATCATCACATCGCATTGCAATACAACGGTATAGAAATAAAAGTAAAGCATTAATATTTTCAATATAAAATCTTTTAATTGCCGAAAAAGGTTCACTGACAATCTATGACCTGTTTACCCTATTTACGTCGTTTAGGGTGAACCAACCAAAAAGCGGGTACCAAAATCACAGGTACCAAAATCGCCAAAATCAATGAGTGGGACATGTACAATGTATGTAGTTTGACAGCCACACCACCCCGCTGGTTAGCTCCAACGACGTCTATTGGAAAAAATCCAGAAGTCACGCACGAGGCAAATAGAGGATCGAATTTAAGTTTAGATTCCGTAGTGCAAATTGACAAAGCTTTTCCAGTAACTCAACGGTTGGTGTGGTTCTTTAATATTGTTTATGCCCCAGTAAACAGTAAAGTTAATTGTTGAATATTACCTAAAAAGGAGATTAGAACGATATGCGAAAACTATTATTCCGTTCAAACCGAGTACTCGTAACAAGCTTACTAAGCTCATTTTATTTGAAGGTCACTAATTCTCAATATAATTGAATATTTATTGGTATTGTCAAGCAAATCGTTTATTAAAAAAGTGAACCATGAAACAATTTGTTATTGCATATGCTTACAATCCGAAGATCTCCTACATATACTCTAAAGGCCTCTCTATCATAAGAACAAGTTGTCTGGCCCTTCTATGCCAGTCGCACTTTCAAACTCTTCAAACTACGGAGCCAAGTTTAGTATAAAGTGAGCAATTAAACTATTTTGTAGATAATAACAATAATAAATCTTATAAAAGTCCCATATATAACACCTTTACATTTAGCTGAGCTGAGGTGGTACAGCCAAATTAAAACAATAATTAGAATCGGAGCGTAAAGAGCAAAACATTCCTATCTGTTATAAATATCATTATTTTATTATTGCAAATCTTCACTAAAAGCTGTTCAATTATCATCACATCGCATTGCAATACAACGGTATAGAAATAAAAGTAAAGCATTAATATTTTCAATATAAAATCTTTTAATTGCCGAAAAAGGTTCACTGACAATCTATGACCTGTTTACCCTATTTACGTCGTTTAGGGTGAACCAACCAAAAAGCGGGTACCAAAATCACAGGTACCAAAATCGCCAAAATCAATGAGTGGGACATGTACAATGTATGTAGTTTGACAGCCACACCACCCCGCTGCTACAGACGCGCAAAGAGCGTGGCATAAAACAGGAGGGTGAAACTGTCAAAATTTCGTGGACTAAACATAAATACAAAATTGCAACCAATGTAATATAAAGAGGTGTGGAAAACATTTATTTGTATTTAATTTATTTAATTATGAAAAATCCGAATAGTCATTAATGACCGAAAGAACTATCAAATCAAACCGCACTAAATAATGGGGATTGCTTTTTTAGATCTACGTCCCGCTTGATCATGACCGGTCGATTCCACCAACATTACGATGAAATTTTTTCGTTTCACTGATCCAACTTAATGAACATCGCCACACCCGTATATACTTCATTGGATGGCAAAATTGTTTTTGTTTATGTAAAATTTACAGCGAGTTTTTGTAAAATTACAATAAACATGCGGTGTTTAATAGCTTCTTGCTTAAATGATATGTCTTTACGAATGGTGGAAGGAGGAATGTCAACACACAGGTAATTTAAAAATATAGTTGATTGACTACGATTCCTGACTAGAGAGTTCCTTCCCACCAGTGCCATTCGAGATCCTCGCAGTTTGAAAGATGAACGCGGATTTGATGCTAAGCTTGCTGTGCCAGGTTGCTCGAGTGAGGCTGGTCTGTTAGCTCCAACGACGTCTATTGGAAAAAATCCAGAAGTCACGCACGAGGCAAATAGAGGATCGAATTTAAGTTTAGATTCCGTAGTGCAAATTGACAAAGCTTTTCCAGTAACTCAACGGTTGGTGTGGTTCTTTAATATTGTTTATGCCCCAGTAAACAGTAAAGTTAATTGTTGAATATTACCTAAAAAGGAGATTAGAACGATATGCGAAAACTATTATTCCGTTCAAACCGAGTACTCGTAACAAGCTTACTAAGCTCATTTTATTTGAAGGTCACTAATTCTCAATATAATTGAATATTTATTGGTATTGTCAAGCAAATCGTTTATTAAAAAAGTGAACCATGAAACAATTTGTTATTGCATATGCTTACAATCCGAAGATCTCCTACATATACTCTAAAGGCCTCTCTATCATAAGAACAAGTTGTCTGGCCCTTCTATGCCAGTCGCACTTTCAAACTCTTCAAACTACGGAGCCAAGTTTAGTATAAAGTGAGCAATTAAACTATTTTGTAGATAATAACAATAATAAATCTTATAAAAGTCCCATATATAACACCTTTACATTTAGCTGAGCTGAGGTGGTACAGCCAAATTAAAACAATAATTAGAATCGGAGCGTAAAGAGCAAAACATTCCTATCTGTTATAAATATCATTATTTTATTATTGCAAATCTTCACTAAAAGCTGTTCAATTATCATCACATCGCATTGCAATACAACGGTATAGAAATAAAAGTAAAGCATTAATATTTTCAATATAAAATCTTTTAATTGCCGAAAAAGGTTCACTGACAATCTATGACCTGTTTACCCTATTTACGTCGTTTAGGGTGAACCAACCAAAAAGCGGGTACCAAAATCACAGGTACCAAAATCGCCAAAATCAATGAGTGGGACATGTACAATGTATGTAGTTTGACAGCCACACCACCCCGCTGGTTAGCTCCAACGACGTCTATTGGAAAAAATCCAGAAGTCACGCACGAGGCAAATAGAGGATCGAATTTAAGTTTAGATTCCGTAGTGCAAATTGACAAAGCTTTTCCAGTAACTCAACGGTTGGTGTGGTTCTTTAATATTGTTTATGCCCCAGTAAACAGTAAAGTTAATTGTTGAATATTACCTAAAAAGGAGATTAGAACGATATGCGAAAACTATTATTCCGTTCAAACCGAGTACTCGTAACAAGCTTACTAAGCTCATTTTATTTGAAGGTCACTAATTCTCAATATAATTGAATATTTATTGGTATTGTCAAGCAAATCGTTTATTAAAAAAGTGAACCATGAAACAATTTGTTATTGCATATGCTTACAATCCGAAGATCTCCTACATATACTCTAAAGGCCTCTCTATCATAAGAACAAGTTGTCTGGCCCTTCTATGCCAGTCGCACTTTCAAACTCTTCAAACTACGGAGCCAAGTTTAGTATAAAGTGAGCAATTAAACTATTTTGTAGATAATAACAATAATAAATCTTATAAAAGTCCCATATATAACACCTTTACATTTAGCTGAGCTGAGGTGGTACAGCCAAATTAAAACAATAATTAGAATCGGAGCGTAAAGAGCAAAACATTCCTATCTGTTATAAATATCATTATTTTATTATTGCAAATCTTCACTAAAAGCTGTTCAATTATCATCACATCGCATTGCAATACAACGGTATAGAAATAAAAGTAAAGCATTAATATTTTCAATATAAAATCTTTTAATTGCCGAAAAAGGTTCACTGACAATCTATGACCTGTTTACCCTATTTACGTCGTTTAGGGTGAACCAACCAAAAAGCGGGTACCAAAATCACAGGTACCAAAATCGCCAAAATCAATGAGTGGGACATGTACAATGTATGTAGTTTGACAGCCACACCACCCCGCTGCTACAGACGCGCAAAGAGCGTGGCATAAAACAGGAGGGTGAAACTGTCAAAATTTCGTGGACTAAACATAAATACAAAATTGCAACCAATGTAATATAAAGAGGTGTGGAAAACATTTATTTGTATTTAATTTATTTAATTATGAAAAATCCGAATAGTCATTAATGACCGAAAGAACTATCAAATCAAACCGCACTAAATAATGGGGATTGCTTTTTTAGATCTACGTCCCGCTTGATCATGACCGGTCGATTCCACCAACATTACGATGAAATTTTTTCGTTTCACTGATCCAACTTAATGAACATCGCCACACCCGTATATACTTCATTGGATGGCAAAATTGTTTTTGTTTATGTAAAATTTACAGCGAGTTTTTGTAAAATTACAATAAACATGCGGTGTTTAATAGCTTCTTGCTTAAATGATATGTCTTTACGAATGGTGGAAGGAGGAATGTCAACACACAGGTAATTTAAAAATATAGTTGATTGACTACGATTCCTGACTAGAGAGTTCCTTCCCACCAGTGCCATTCGAGATCCTCGCAGTTTGAAAGATGAACGCGGATTTGATGCTAAGCTTGCTGTGCCAGGTTGCTCGAGTGAGGCTGGTCTGTTAGCTCCAACGACGTCTATTGGAAAAAATCCAGAAGTCACGCACGAGGCAAATAGAGGATCGAATTTAAGTTTAGATTCCGTAGTGCAAATTGACAAAGCTTTTCCAGTAACTCAACGGTTGGTGTGGTTCTTTAATATTGTTTATGCCCCAGTAAACAGTAAAGTTAATTGTTGAATATTACCTAAAAAGGAGATTAGAACGATATGCGAAAACTATTATTCCGTTCAAACCGAGTACTCGTAACAAGCTTACTAAGCTCATTTTATTTGAAGGTCACTAATTCTCAATATAATTGAATATTTATTGGTATTGTCAAGCAAATCGTTTATTAAAAAAGTGAACCATGAAACAATTTGTTATTGCATATGCTTACAATCCGAAGATCTCCTACATATACTCTAAAGGCCTCTCTATCATAAGAACAAGTTGTCTGGCCCTTCTATGCCAGTCGCACTTTCAAACTCTTCAAACTACGGAGCCAAGTTTAGTATAAAGTGAGCAATTAAACTATTTTGTAGATAATAACAATAATAAATCTTATAAAAGTCCCATATATAACACCTTTACATTTAGCTGAGCTGAGGTGGTACAGCCAAATTAAAACAATAATTAGAATCGGAGCGTAAAGAGCAAAACATTCCTATCTGTTATAAATATCATTATTTTATTATTGCAAATCTTCACTAAAAGCTGTTCAATTATCATCACATCGCATTGCAATACAACGGTATAGAAATAAAAGTAAAGCATTAATATTTTCAATATAAAATCTTTTAATTGCCGAAAAAGGTTCACTGACAATCTATGACCTGTTTACCCTATTTACGTCGTTTAGGGTGAACCAACCAAAAAGCGGGTACCAAAATCACAGGTACCAAAATCGCCAAAATCAATGAGTGGGACATGTACAATGTATGTAGTTTGACAGCCACACCACCCCGCTGGCATAAAACACCAATCGAACCGTCAAATCGAGACACCAAATGAGCAAAGTAAACAAACTTGTGTTTCGTATAGGCAGGGAAGACTAAGTTTTGTAATCTACCTGAAATATTAAAACTTTAACTATTGATTTACTAACAACATATGGATTAGTTACACTCGATATATCATATAATGCTTTGAATAATTCAATTGGCTTGTTAAATTTGCAAAATATGCGTCGTAATTCGCGAAGTTCCATGGAACATACCTCACGATTCACGCAACTTACTGCTGATTATAGGGAGATTGATCCAATTCTGACTGGTTGCCAAAACTGTTTAAATAAAATAAACAAAAAAAGTGTTGCCGAATTGGTAATTTTTCTCTTTGCGCGTCTGTAGATTATCTACCGTCTGTAATGCGGATGAATCCGATGAATCCAGGGGGCTGATATTGCTGTTGCAGTTGAAAACTGTAATAATCGACGTGCGACATTCGGTTTTATTCTTGTTCTGTGTGTCGCAACTACGTCGCACGTGGTGCGCGGTGTTCGCACATTGATGCACTATACAGCGCACTACCTGCGACGTAGTTGCGACACACGGAACACGAATAATACCGAATGTCGCACGTCGAATTGTTACGGGTTTCAACTACAACAGCAATATGACGTCACATTTTCGTTGCTCACATGCAAAAGCGAGGGGATGCGCAGTCAAACAAGTGAGGTTAGGAGCTCCCGTGTAATGATCTATCCCTTGCTATGTAAATATTTGACAAAGGATAACATCGCGCTTCCAAAACTGTCAACACTTCTAGAAGTGTTAAATTTCAATAAGGTTTTGCAAGGTGACATCACGAATGAATCGGAATGAACGCAATTCACCCATCTGACATCCACTCGTGGTTTTTTTTACTATTTGTTAGGCGAACCGCGAACGCGTTATGCATAAATTGGAGTTAAACAGCGGGGTGCTATCTTAACGAACGGCGTTTGACAGTCGACTTAACGAAGGGCGCTATAGACCAAATCAAGGTGACGTCATCTGGCAGATACTGGCGCCCTTGTTTACAAACAGACCGCAGAGTCCAAAAAAGTTTCAACTTTTTAAACGGCAAGTTTGTTGTTTAAACCGAGTTTAAACAGCATTAGGACTAAATTTAAAAGCTATTATGCCTGTAAAATGTTAAAACACAAGCTACATTCGCTATAAACGGAAAAGAAAGTTTTCCAAAATGTAAACAAGGGCGCCAGTATCTGTCAATTGACGGTATGATGATTTGGTCTATAGACCAAATCAAGGTGACGTCATCTGGCAGATACTGGCGCCCTTGTTTACAAACAGACCGCAGAGTCCAAAAAAGTTTCAACTGTTTAATCGGCAAGTTTGTTGTTTAAACCGAGTTTAAACAGCATTAGGACTTAATTTAAAAAGCCATTATACCTGTAAAATGGTAAAACACACGCTACATTCGCTATAAACGAAAAGGAAAATTTTCCAAAATGTAAACAAGGGCGCCAGTATCTGTCAGTTGACGGTATGATGATTTGGTCTATTGCAAGAAAAGCGCCCGTCTGACAGGTAAATTTGCTGCCAACCTTGTCGGGATGTGCTGAGATGTTGGCAACAAAAACATGGCACCCATCGCAAGCCCCTGGAGTTAAACGTTTTAAAAGCGTATTATTCAGCAGTGTCGCTCTTCAAACTACTCGGAATGGCAGTTTTTGTGTTTTTCTGACTGCCGTTAAGGCCTTTAAGCAATATTCAGTTTCAACATGTTAACCCAGCCCGGTGTCACCAATAGACCAAATGTCGACCAACATTTGAAAGGGGCGGATAAGCCAACTGTCGAACAGAACGAGTGAGAGTTATTTTTTGCTGGAGCAGCATAGGAAAATGAACTCTCACTCGTTCTGTTTGACAGTTGGCTTATCCGCCCTTTTCAAATGTTAGTCGACAAATCATCATACCGTCAATTGACAGATACTGGCGCCCTTGTTTACATTTTGGAAAACTTTCCTTTCCGTTTATAGCGAATGTAGCGCGTGTTTTAACATTTTACAGCATAATGCAAGATTTCAGCATTGTTTCATGTTTTCGGTAAAACTGTTTGAATTCTTGGTGGGTTGCTTGATTGATTTGTTTACAAGATAAAAAGCGGTATTTATTACAAGATTGTCACTCTTGTGTACGAGTTGTCTGCTCTAAAGTATTTAAATATTGCGTGTTTCATTGAAAGTTATCCGCTGCGCAATTCAAAATGAAATGCTCTTTTATGATTGCTGGATCGATTTTGTCGTTAACAGTACAAGTTAAGTAAAATTCAAGAGTAAATCCAAGCAATAGAGATCGTTGCAGTTGTACAAAAAACACTATGTTACATGTCAGAACCAAATAAAGCATGTTATTATCACAGAAGAAGCAGTTACGCTGCTATTGTCGTTATCACGGAAACGTTTTGGTACTTGACATAATGTTGTCAGTTCGTAAAATACTCTATTGAAATAATAAACCAATTCAGATCTAAAATGCACAAGGGATTTTTTGCCAAAACAAATGATAATAAGCTCTTTCTTCGATATTTACGCCGCTTTCAAATATCTGTCGTGAACCATGAACCAGCAGTTTTAGCTAGGTACGTTTGATTTGTATGGGAGCTGTCACATTGTTACCGGGTTGGTTTCATTAAAGAATCTGACTAAAGAAAAGACACTGGAGCTCAGTCACTCGCGGCCTCCTGTCATCATTAAACCTGATTTGATCAACGTTCAACGATGATTGTTGTGCGTGACTCTGTTCAATGTTGCTCGAAAAAGTTATAACAATATTTTTTTCGAGCTCAACATTTAGGCGATTTTATGAGCTGTACGCTACAAACTTGATTGCCTGGTGTTTTCGTTAGGCAGCACGGATCGGATTACCGTGGACCCCCGTTCGTTTGACCATTTTTAATCTGAACACTTTTTAATTTGAACCCCGTTGGTTTGCGCGACGTGCAAATTAAAAATGGTTCAAATGCAAGCCCATGGCAGACAACCATGTTCTCGCCGCCAACATCTCGTGTGTGCGAAAATGAGATAGCAATTCAGCACTGCGTTTCACTCAACTGCCAGCAGTCTGATTTGGGCCCGCTGTCAAATTTTGAGCCCCGGACATGCTGTCGCTGACGTTTACTGCAGCTCGATATAGAGATGTCGATGGGGTGTTCAAATGTCATTCTCAACATGACATCATTTGTTCGATTCGTTTGTACTGACCTAGCGTGTTGAATCGGTTTCACATTTCGTTTTCCTAACGATTAAGAGAGAAATCCGATCGGAAAATGCAATATTCGCACTTGCAACTGCCAACTAAAACAAACCACCAAAACAATAACAAAGATCAGGACGGCCAGTTCACACAGGTTTCAGCATATTTCGGGTTACCAGTTGTTCAAATTAAAAAGTAACCCCGTTAGTTTGCATGAGGAATCGTTCAAACGAACGGGGGTCCACTGTATTTGTTGCTGTTTGCTTGCAGCACAGAGAACAGACATCCAGGCTGGCATACCCAACACGTGTAAATTTTTGTAACGGCCATTTCGAAATAACCCCTCGTTCACGTTAAAGTTATCCGAAGTTACCCCTCGCATTTGTTAGTTTGGCGATTCGTTTGATGGCGGCGCCACCCGCAAGCATCTGTCAAAACTGAAATCCAATATATTTCTTTCCCTTTTTTACTTATGCAAAAACCAAAAAACATCAAAAGCTCATCAGTAAACAAACTGAACGAAGGGAATGGTACAAAGGTTTGTTGATACAAGAGTGCATATATACAGAGTGGCGACAAGTCATCCCAAATGTATGCAATGCGGGTTTTCCAAGGTTTTTCTTTCTCTTTCCTGCATGCGCGTTGGATAGGTCGTCTGCTCGATTGGAATGACACTGACAGCACTGACGAACTGACACGACACATAGAAGAAAATCCTTTAAAAACCATCGTCCTACACATTTTGCTTGCACACTAGCACCCTCTGTTATGCATGTTGCGGAGTAGCTTGCATTTGCAGGGTTTTATGCTGTAGGGTTTTGTACATTTGAATGGTTTTATACTGAAAACTCAAAGCAACACTCGCGCGCCGCGGTGTGGCCATGTTGCGAAATATGCTTTTTTGAAAAATGAGTGGTTTTTGATTGGACGATGGAATTAACGCGAGTGTCTCGTCTGTTTGTCTGTGCTGACAGATAATTATCATTCCAATTTTGACATTGTCGCCACTATATACAGAGTGATTTCGTAAGAGTGTAAATCGCAATATCTAAAATTTTTCTTTCGTCGGTTTAGTTGTGCGCCTAACAGTTGCGCGCAGCTCTGTTCTGGTTGCTCGCAGTCAAAGTATCTCTTTTACACTCTTACGAAATCTCGTAAGTAACTGTCAACGCAAGAGTGATGAGAAAAACAACAATATTTCTCTCTCGCTCATCAGCTGAATGCTAGGGTAGCTTGCTTCGTGTTTGCCCGTTCAAACATGGACAAATTTTTCACAAACGCAATCAGCATTTAAATTTTATCATTTTCGGTTAACGTAAGACATTGTAACTGTGTTGTTTGTAAGTCTGTACGTAATAGGACAAAACAAATGTTTTCTAAGCAAAGAATAAAGCGGGGTACGCTGCTGAAAAGTAATGGGTAAAAAGATAGGACAAGAAATGCTCAAGAAATCGATTTCGTTTACGATTTCTTAAGCAGTACGCACTTCATAAGAAATATTATTTCACGTTCAGATGGCGCAGTTTTACATGCAGGTGAATTAAAACGTCACTTTTCCGTACGGAATAATATCCGGCGCAATTATTACCACAAGAAAAAATGACAGGTGGTTGCTTGCACGCTTAAAAAATTTGACCCACTTTCACGAAAAGTGGAACAGCTCAAAACATGCGTATATTTTACACACTATTTTGAGTAGCTCTTACTCCTTTTATGAGTTCCACCGTAGAAGCTCATTAATGAGCAATATTTACTCAAAAATGAGTGTCATTTCACCCAAAACTGGGTAGTACTTACACAAATTACGAGTAAATTTAACTCAGTTATGAGGTCGACCTAAACTACTCAGAATTTAGAAATTGCCATTACTCAAATTTTTGGGTTGTTCCACTTTTTGTCATAGTGAGTCGGTTTTTACTCATTTTTGAGTTGAAAGTCACTCATTTCTGAGTTAATCTTATTCATTCGCGGGTTAAATTTTTTAAGCGTGTGCATTGGAGTTGTCAAAATTTCTTCGGTAAATAGCAAGATTTTTTCTTGAACTCTCGGGAAATTTTTCAAATGGCCTTATCTAACATTTGCATCGAACTGAGAAAATCAACATTGAAACTATTTACTCATCATTTTAAATCCTATTTAAAAATCCGGCAATTTTTATTTTAGTGGATACTGCCTAACGATACTTTTTACTATGGTTTTGCATTATTGTAGTAAGGATTCTAAGTATTTTTAAAAATAACTGAGTTTTGAGCAAAAATAAGGTATACAACGCTTCGGTTCAGTAAAAAACACATACACCCGATCATAAGACATAATGACAGCTAGCGTGTTACTCTCCACTTGGCGTAACGCACGCTATAAACTAGTGCGTTACCTTACGTCAAAATGTTGTGTCAGATTGAAAACCGTTATGTTATATGCGTCAAAATCGTCAATATGTTTACATCGTTCAATGCAATCGAATGTTACTAACGTCGAATTGAACATAAGCATATTATGCTGCATTATAGGCTTTTACGTAAACAGTGTTGTGTTTTGGTTCGTTGTTCGTATCATTGTGAGTTAGAAAAACTCGAGGAAAAAGTAAAATAAAGCTATCAGAATAAAAACCACAAGTTCACACAAAATGACGGAAATGACTAAGGTGCATTTCTTTTTTCTTTAGTTACTTCGGCTGATATTATAAGAGCGTATGTCAAATGACAATTCGTTTCATACATTCGTCCCGAAGCGGTGCAAGTAAAAAATGTAACTGTAGGGATGTTCGGTCATATTGTCAAAATTGTTTAAACTTATTCAAGAGTCGATTTTCGTGAATCTAATCTAATAAGTGCTTTCATAACATGTTATATAGTAACATAGCATAAAAAAACCATTTTTTGACATTTTGCGACTTAAGTCCCTTTCAAAAATTTCCCGAGAACTGTTTTCTTTTCAGCAGCGTACCCCGCTTAAGAGCATAAACATAAAAAACTTACACGTGCTTACACTGTCAATAATATATGATTTACCTTTGCGCACAACTATATTAAACTGGAAAACGAAATATTTTCTCGGGAAGCACAATATGAATAGTTTATTTTTTCAACATTTTTATATATCTTTAATGTTACGCGTAACATTGTCGCTCAAGGCCCCCTCCCCGTAAAATTTGCGTAACGATCCGTAACAGAGCTGCCATAAATACAGATATTTGTGCATGCATAAATTTGGGACCATACTGCTTTCTCCAGAGTATTTAATTTTTTCGATCTAATCTTTTAAATAACATAAATAGTTCATGAAGTACTTTATATTTTAGGAACATTAGTAGAGCCAGATATCACAGCAACTGAAATAATAGGGCTTTTGCTACACACACATGCAAGACATCTGTTGGACACACATTGCATATTTTCCTATTCGATGCAGCAAAAACGTGCTGGATAAAATTATTATTTTTTCTAAAATTATTTATCATTTTAAAGCAACTAATAGTCAAAGTAACCGACAAATGTTCCCTGAAATATATGCTGACTTTTGGTAACTAGGATTTCGGTGAATTCGCGTTAAATCGGTGTCCTAAATATACTGTTTTTGTAGCAATATGCGGCATAGGCCAAGTTGAAAGTAACGGAATATAAAATTGGTTTTAGCATAATAAATTGCTTTCTTAGCCGAAAGCAACTGCTGGCTATTGATACTTGTTTAATTTTATCCCGCTAACTTAGGTCATAGTTACATTTTTGATCATTGCTACCGCGTCTTAGCTTATTTGTTGAAAATAATTTTTTTATTTAGTTAACAGATATATTACCTTGTCATATGTATGAAGCAATTTGTAATTTCTGTTTTAAATGAAGAAAATAAATCATTTAAAAAATTTTGCTCTTCCCAGCCCGTGTGTTTTATATGGAGCTGTCACTTTTGCCTGCCCAACAGATCTCCAATACAAATGCGCTCTGCAAACACCCTATTGATGGGTCCCAAATTTATGCATGCACAAATATCTGTATTTGTGGCAGCTCTGATCCGTAACAGAAATTTAAGGAGCCCCCACCAGGGGGGATCTATCGGTAAGGAATTGTGAAACTCACATGTGAAGGGGTAGGCAGGTGACCATAATTTTCAATGCCGCTCTTGCTACTTTTTTTCTTACCGATTAGCTGCTCTTGCCTGTTAATGTAGCTTCCGAAAAGTTTCTTTGTTGTTTTAATTACGCTAAATAGCAGATAAATGCAATATCCGGAACAAAATAATACAAACGACAATTGCGCTGCGTGTTTGGGTTTGAGTTTCTGTCAACTGCAGCAGACAAAAATAGAGTTGCGAGTCCCCTGGCTCGAAATCAATCATAAGCTGTTTGGTCCATGACAGTATAAACGTCATGGACCAAACACAATCTGCGGTAACGCACACATGTAAGGAATTTGACAGCAATAGATCCCCCCTGGCCCCCACCCCATGCTGCGTTTCGTTATATTTCAACTTCTCTTGCAACACTACCGGGCTCTTTCTTTCGTTTACGCCAAAGAAGGAGAGCAAAAATGTGCGAAATGTAAACAAAACTATTGCTCTCCTTCTTTAGCGTAAACGAAAGAAAGAGCAACACTGCGGTACAGGAGAAGAGTGCCCAGTTTTGATGGATGCAGAGTTGTAAAAAAGATTGTTCGCATATTACGAACACAATTTAAAGCGTCCGCCATTATTCAGCTTTTTACGCGCTATAATGGTGGCCGCTATAAATTGTGTTCGTTATATGCGAACAATCTTTTTGACAACTCTGCATACATCAAATCTGGCACTCTTCTCTTGCAACACTACCGTTCTCTTTCTTTCGTTTACGTCAAAGAAGGAAAGCAAAACTGCCCAGGTAACCAATAAGCATTTGCAATGCAATTTAAAAGCAAGCCAATAAGCATTTAAGTTGCCTTAAATGCTACTTAAATGCTATTTTGGCAAAATATACGCCTAATTTACTGCTAGCCCTCTTATAGGCGAATTCGATCAAAACTAAAAGCAACCGTTCGCTACCTGGTGGTGATTACTGGAACTACAAAAAAAGTGATGAATGCCGAAATGTTTACTGGTAGTCATATGAAGCTACACTTTTAAGGCTTAATTTCCGTTGATTGATAGTACCAACAATAATGGATATGGATAGTACGGGTAAGAAAAAAAAATTCCTTTCGTTTGTTATATATAACACCTATGTTCCGGGAGATTTTTAGAACTTAGCTAGTGTTTTTATGTTTACGAACTGACAGGTTATATTTTTCCTTCTAGGTGCTGATGGTGCCAATCACGAGAAGGTTCCAATAACATTTGGCAACGTGTTGGATTACGTTGGAGACTCCGTAAGACCCATACGAGAAGGGCAAAATGTTTTTGATTCTGGGCATATCGTGTGTATTGGCTATACCCACAAAACATCGAGCCATTTGACTCTCCAGGCGTATGTTCTACAGAGTTCGCATCCGGGGGATATTCCCCATCACCTGGAGTTACACATCGGAGTGGATTATCGTCAGTGGCATTTGAAGTGCTCGTGCAAGGCCGGTACAGCTAGATGCAAACATATAGTGGCATGTTTACTTCACCTTTGTCAGTAAGTATAATCTTTTTGGAAGACAACCTAACATATGCATATAATATGATTACGTATAATCTAGGTTTGGATTTGTTGAACACATGACTTGTACGGATTCTCGACAGGCATGGGGCAAAAGTAAAACAAACATGACGTCTCTGTGGCGTGCAAAACCTGTAGAGCAGCTTTGTTGCATTCGGAAGCACCCAAAAATTGTTTCTGACGCACCTAATAAAGAAGATTTTCTTCAGCAAGCTTATGATCGAATTCTGAAAGGTAAAGTTTATTAAGCTACCACGCGATATTGTCGATACACATACTTTAATGGATTGCTTCTCTTTACAGCATCTCCGCACTCAGCAATTAAAAAGCATATCGATGGAAGAGATCTAAACTTTCCAATACCCATTTCAGGACCATTGAAATGTTCAGATTATGGTGTATACATCTCCCGACATGAATTGCGCGAAATGATTAGTGACCACAGTGGAACACGTTACCCAACTACTGCATCCGATCTTGAGTTACTTCCGAGGAATGTCATGCAATTTTATGAAAACGTAGTGGCAAAAAACATGCAGTCTATTATTGACATTTGTTATGACACTAGAGACCAGCAAAATAATGCATGGCGTTTACATCGTTCGGTTAGAATTACCGCTAGTTCTTGCTATGACCTCCATACTTATACCAAAAACAAAAATGCAGATTGGCGCAGAAAAATTCAGCAGTATTTGAACCCCAAAGTGATTCGCTCAAAGGCCCTGGATTACGGTAAACGTACTGAAGAACTAGCACTAAATTGCTACAAAAGAAAACGTAATCCGTTAGTGCAAAGGTGTGGCTTTGTAATATGCTCCAGTAACCCTTGGATTGGTGCAAGCCCTGACGGAATCGATTCTACATCCAGGCTTCTACTTGAGATTAAATGTCCCACATTTGGAGAGGAACACAACCTTACTTGGATGTCAGACCACTGCAAGACAATTCAAACTTACCTGAAACGAGTGAATTGCTCTTGGGAGTTGAACCGGAAGCATAAGTACTTTGCTCAGATACAAATATGTATGTATGTCACAGGGTGCACAAAATGCGATTTTATTGTTTATTCCAAATATGAGGACGATTTTATAATTGTTGAAGTTGATTATGATGAAAACTATGTCTCAAATTTATTAGTTTCATTAAGGCAGATTTATTTTAAATACATGTTACAAGAAATTGTTGCGAGAGATGAAAATATTTATAATCAAATTAATCACTGCTAAGTTATGTTATGACAGAATCGTAAATAAAGAGAATTAAAGGATGTTATAAATATAAGTTGATATTAATAAAAATAACTGTTTATTCCAACTTCAAAACTTGTCATCCTTAAGAATAGGTGCAGACAAATTCACCAACGCACATATTACGGTCATGATGCTATTAATCGCACCCAATACTGAAGCTTCAACTGCAGATTGCATTATTCCAAAGATTTTTATCCGCTGAATGGTTCTTTCGACATGAATTCTAGATTTGGCAATACTTTCATTTAGCATAGCATCTCTCTCTGTATGTCTATCAGTTCGCAAAAATGGAGGAATATGAAGACGAATTCCTTTACTGAAACATTCCTGCTGGATATTGAACCCTTTGTCAACCATGATTTCGTCAGTAAAAGCATCGAGCAGCTCGATAAAATTTTGCTCATTGAAAATTTGTTTGTCAGATGCTTTTCCGCTGTATGCTTCGCTGACGTAGCTGATAAGCCCAGCAGGGGTTACACCAATGAGAAATTTTATAGTTCTTCTTCCTTTATAATTAGAATAACACGCTATACAACAGTTGATGCACTTTAGAGTTGTAACAGGGATTTCGGTGCAGTCCAGCACACACCTCACCTTTTCGAATTTTCCTCTGAAACATAGTGGAATATTCTTAGCTATTTCTTCACGATTAGGCCAGTATAAAAATTTTTGTAAGATTTCCGCTAGAACCTAAATAAAGTATAATTTATAATTAGATTAGCATTTCAGTGAATAATTGACCAAAAACTCGTTTTATAACGAGCAATTGGCGGTACTGAGGTTATTCCCTTAGAATTTGTCATAAGAAGCGTACTTTTTCGTAGTAATGGTACAAGGTTTACGTGCAAAGTATTTTTTAGTCAGCATGTATAAAATGATTGAATTAATGAAAACTACGATCGAATTCCACTATTAATGTTATTCAAGACAAATGCATATTTCGCCTACGACTTGCAGGCTTCATCAGTGTCTGTTTTAGAACTAATTTAATACCCCACACTTTACTTTAAACTTTACAGTTTATATAGGAGGTAATTGATAAGATTCAGATTACATAACCTATGTGTGGGTATACAATGACAGTGAGGGTAAACAAACCTAGACACTAGAGTGCTCAAACATGTACGAATTTTTTCAGAAGAACGTTTTGGTCAGGAAAAACAGAAATCGTACGATTCCCTTTCGATTTCTCTTGTTTTCTGTTCCGTTTTCTTTTTCCTGCCTTGTTTTCTATTTTCTTCCCTTTATGTTTTCCCATCCTTTCTATCACAATTTTTTCTTTTACTGTGACGCTCTCTCGTTTTTCCTTTTTCTGTCCGCTGCTTCCTATTCTTTTCCTGTCCCTTTTATAACCCTTTTCAGTCTGAATTTTATCTCTATTCTGTTCCATTTTTTCGTAATTTTCTTTCATTTTTGCTCATCTGGCTCGTTTCCCCACTTTTCCAGTTTTTTTCTGTCCCGTTAATAGTGGAATTCAATCGTAAAAAAATATTTTCTTTAATTTCAATCGTCGTATTCTACTAAGGCGCTCTAAAAAAACTTCAGTCAATGTATAAAATGGTTTGTTTCTCGCCTCTGTAATTTATAAGATCGTGGTAGCAAACCGTTTCATTCACAAGGCCCATTACGACTGTTAAACTCACCTGAATTGTATGGTTAAAGTACTGTGACACAGTGGAACCAGCTATGTCGAAAAGAGTAGCAAGAGCAATAAAGGATATGTTTTGTTTTAATTTCGCTAACGTTAATATAACTCTGTCGATGGCTGATAACTTAAATTGTACTTTGTATAACTGAGCTTCAATTATCTTAACTGATATACAAATTGAATCCAACTGTTCTAGAGAAGCTACCCCAGTCCAAACAATTGCATCTTTATCAGTTTTGATCAAGCTGGTTAACGTCGTTTTATTTTCTTGTTCGCCAACTGTTTTAAAAAATATAGCATCTGTCTCATCCATTTTAGAAATTAAATCCTCGCTAAATGGATCGTTAGTCTCGTGCTTAATGTTATCTGTCATTGTATTGACATGACATATAGCTGGTGTAGCTGCGACTTCTGTTGGCATGTTAAAATTTACGGGCGACAGGGCTGTTGTGTCAGATTTCATTTCAACAGAATTTATAGAAGTGTGGTCATTTCTATTTAAATCTGTATCAGTATCCGAATCTGATTGATTTGAGGAGGGTGACAAAATACTATTTGCGAGTGCTTTACCGTGCAACTGAAGGCTATTCAAATTTCGAACAGTTCGCTTTACGTTTTTAGGATTTGGCAAATGTAACGAGACGGGCGATGGAAGACATATAGATGGATATGCTGTGGGTTTAAGGCGTTTACCTCCTAAAAATAAAAAAAATAA
Source organism: Sabethes cyaneus (assembly GCF_943734655.1). NCBI lineage: Eukaryota > Metazoa > Arthropoda > Insecta > Diptera > Culicidae > Sabethes > Sabethes cyaneus. Next base: position 104,813,146 of record NC_071353.1, on the reverse strand, counting down.
ATAAGTTCAATCTAAAGCAATGTTGCAATTACCAGGTTGGTAGTCCAAGTTTGTGAAATGTCTGCTGCAAATTTTTGAGTATTTCGAAGGAGGCCTTTTTCTTTTTATGCGATGTATCCATGCTTTTAGCATTACTTTATCACGTGGAAACCCATGCAGCTTTATGCCGTTTCCTGCTCGTGCTGTGCACCGGGGTACAAAACACATGGTTCTGCTTCGGCACATTCTCCATGAAACGCTGTATCCATGCTCCGGTACATTAGTGTCGGATGGAGTGGCAAAACATTTTTGTTTTATGCGTTTCCTTTTCGGAGTGATTCCTCGGCTTGGGATAGAATTGGGTTTGAGGTAGCGAGAAGTTTCTATTGAATTCCAGACGTAATTAATTTTTATAACTAAAAAATAAATTGAAGATAGACTTACTTTGCTCAAAATCACTTGGTTTAAAATGTTTTTGACATATCCCAAGCCACGACACATCAGCTGGAAGATTTAGAACGTTGTTCCATTTAACTCGGATAAGACTGCCTATTGGAGGAATCCGAACAAGCGACTTGGTTTTCCGGCATCCTGTTATACAACATCCGCGCTTCAAGGTTACTATGTTGTTTTTCACTGGCAGAATCGACGGAACAGCCGTGTTTCTTAATCTTCTGCGTTTGACTGAAAATAAATGCATATGAAACATCGCACAATTTACAACACAAAACTTATTTTACCGATAATGAAATCTTCTGGCTTGAAATGGTTATCGCATATTTGCTTTCTAGATGGTCCATTTAAATTCAACAACTTGTTCCACCTACCGAAAACTTTACTTTCCTTGTGTGGTACTGCAAATAACTGACGATTCTTCCTCCAGCAATTGGCAACTATACAACCAGTTGCACGTTTTCGATTATGCTTCATCTAAACCAACGAAACCATAATACGAATATTTTTTCGTCGTAACAAAAATATAGCGAATATTGTCACTTACCTTGGCATAAACAAACAAGTTTCTTCCAATTTTTCACTATCAAAAGTACGGAAAAATGAAAAGGCTCCGTAAAAAACCGTATTTTATGCCAATAATTTTCAAACTGTATGGAGTTTGACAGCTTGTTTACTTTTCATCACTTTTTTTCAAGCAGCGCCTCCAAGCGGTGGTTGCTTGTCAAAACGGCCTATAGTGCTGACAATGCTTATTTGCAGCTAGTTACCAACAAGAAGAATTTAAATAGAATTGAGGATGCCAATTTATAACAGTTATGCAGTCAAAAAGCTGATTAACAACAACCTGCAGTATAAAACGCCAGGGATGCTAATAAACGACTGATTTACTGCTTATTTTAATGCTTATTGGTTACCTGGGTGTGCGAAATGTAAACAAAACTATTGCCTTCCTTCTTTTGCGTAAACGAAAGAAAGAGAAACACTGCCGTACATGAGAAGAGTGTCCAGTTTTGATGTATGCAGAGTTGTCAAAAAGATTGATCACATATTACGAACACAATTTATAGCGTCCGCCATTATAGCGCGTAAAAAGCTGGATAGCGCGTAAAAAGCTGATGGATAGCGGTGTCATCATGTCATGCTGTTTCATTTACGCAAATGGTTAGATGTTGACTGCAAAAACATGGCTGCTTAGCAGGACCGTGGTTTTGGAAGTGTCATTCCAGTGGATAAATCCGAATCTGGCAAAGGGGTGCTATAACCACAGAGAACAGACTACCAGGTAATCGACAAAGTGCGTGTAAAAGGTTTTTATGTAATCTACGAGTAATCCTTCAATAGAGCACCCTTCGAGCAGTAAGTGACAAACTAAATCTTGATGTCGCTGCCATCGCTGCTATGTAACTCCAGCACAAAGAAATATTGATAAAGGTACATGGATATTTTTTTATGCGTTTGGCAAACTATTTCTGGAGGGCGCTACCGACAGATTTTACACACAAAAAATCGATTACTTCCTTCGAGCCTGTTAATCTGTTCACTGTGGTATGGTTACGTTTTAGAAAACCTCTACGTTTTAAAGTTCGAAACTATAGACGGTAAGTACACATTATTGTTTGTCGTCAAAAGCTGCTCGATGGTCTCAGTTGTCTTCACACAAAGCTATAAAACAACTTTTTATCCCATTCGAACGATGTACCTGCTCAATCTTTTTGCTTAGCTTAGTGCAATATTGTATGAAATGGGTTTTTATTCAAAGTAGGGTTATTTTCTAATTCCCGTCGTAATAAGTAAAGCCATTCTAATTTTCATCATTTGTTGGATGGATTTAATGAATACTATAAAAGTTCTTGTGCTGATTTGACTAAAACACACTTACCTTCCGATCTGTGAACTTTGAAATCACTGAAAAGCGACTAATAAAGCATATTATTGAAATTACGCAACTGACTTTATTTCTAAAATTCGTCGTACCGCTTTAAAATCCGTCCATCAACATTTTTCATCGTCCGAAGTAAAAATCACAACAATGTTTACGAAGCTAACGCGCATGTATTTGTATAGGACAGCATGACAAATGTTATTCTACAAAATTTCTGCAGGTCAGGCAATTTTTCCTGGCTGTAGAATAACGAAATGCCTTGCGTGAGTTATTTTCATTTATGAATGACGGAAATTAAAACGATTAGTCGACATTGTCTTCTTCGTCGCACGAAAAAACGTAGGAAATTTGGCTGGTAGGACTTCTTTAATGATAAAAAGCATTTAAATAGATCTCAGCTCACTTTAATTGGTCGCATGGGATAGACAACAAACTAAAATATTAGGCAATAACTATTTTTGCATTGTGTGTCATAAAAATGGTGATATTTTTAATAATTTGTGTTGGATAGGACAGAAATAGGCAATTACGACGATGTAGCAACATACCCTACTGGAACCTTTCTGGTCCTTCGTACTACTGCACTTTATGTATTTAGTGTCTTAATGAACTTTTTTTTCACCGAGAAGAATCAATGACACATGTTATTAACAACGTTACGGTGACTAACTATATAAAGTGCGAATCTATTTTTATTTTCCATAACAAGCAAACGACATGCCGTCGATACTTTTTCGATACGTCGATAATGTAGACAAAATGGCATTTCAATTAAGCTTCAAACAAACACTATTGCTACGCTTATGAAAAATCCGCCTGCAGCGGCTGTGATAACTCGCTCAGGCAGGAGATAACCGCGAGATAAACGCAATATTTAGGTTTTATGGTTTGCAGTTCTACATAATAACAGTTTTGTAGCATGGTTTTGATGAAAAACAATTGATTAGTAAATTTTCATGTATTAAATTAAAGAAATCTGCTCTGTGGTGATCTTTTGATGGTATGGTTCAACAGTCAAGATAACCGCGATATGAGGATTTTTCTTGCAATCTGCAATAATAATGTTTATTGAATGCTTGTGGCGTAGCTTTTAATAACCCGCTATTTCGCCTTTTTAGCATTATGTGAGTTCTACAGAAGTATATAAAGAAAAATAAGCTTTTAATCATAGTTCTGTATGCTTAGTTGTCAAAGAACTAGTGTTTAGTGCTTACTGGTCACTTGGGTAACCAGTTCAGCCAGGAAGAACATCAGTAGCAGCAGCAGCAACTATTGGGCCTTCAAGGAGCCCAATCGAGACGAAGAACGTCACCCGATTGACGAGTAAGAAAACCATTTTTGGAGAGTCCTCTGTCCTACATCGGCAACGATTAGCAGCATCCGATCGACGAGTAAGCGAGCCATTCTTGGTGAGCCCTCTGTCCTATATCGGCAACGATTAGCAGCATCCAATTGACGAGTAAAGGCCCAAACACAATGCATACGGATTTTACTACGTTGCGGATATTTGACAGAAAACCCATGGAAAAACTGTCAAATTGCCGCAACGTAGTAAAATCCGTATGCATTGTGTCTGGGCCTTAAGCGAGCCATTGTTGGTGAGCCCTCTGTCCTATATCGGCAACGATACTACTGTTTTACCTGACTCACTGCGAATATGCGTATTATTGAAATAAAACGTTACCATACGTTTTATTCGTTTATAACGCATATGCAGTTAATATCGATAAACGATTTTTCATAAGTTGTGCTTTTGTTATTGCATTTAATTTGTAAAAAGTTGCATAATTTTTTTTTTTTTGTCATTTTATTTGTCTGTGTTAAAATTATTTACATGGTGCCATTAGTTTCAATTGTAATATGAAAATCTAGTTCATTTATATTTATTGTTCCCTGATTTAAATTTATGAAACTTATGTAACTGATAATCATCATTAGTAGTATATTGCGGCTGTTTGTCCTTATGTGCTGGAAGGTTGGCTGCATAATCTCTGCAAATTCGATTCTTCGCCATCCGTTGAAGATTGGAGCACTCCTTTGCCGGAAGTATGCCCAGGCTGCTGCAACGCGCGGACATTCAGCATATTTATGTTCAATAGTCTCGACTATCGACCCACAGTGCAGACAGTTGTTGTTATCTGCTCTACCGATGATGTGCATTAGTTGTCTGTGTTCAGTTTTTCTGTTGATTAGCAGAAACAGGCCGCTACGGGCGACAGAATTGATTTTTTTCGACGAGATATTTCTCCATATTTTTGGCCAGTTTGCTGTGGGATCATTTCGCTCTACTTTGGGGATCTCTGTTTGATTCACAAAGAAGCGGTGGATTTGATCAGCTGTTGGGTTTTGCTGGATTTCAACAGGCAAGCGACTGTAGTTCTGGATAACTACTTTCAGGCATGGGCAGTCACCAGGTGGATTTAATCTGCTGTCCTCGTGGAAAGATTGGTAAAACGGAGTACTATCAATTTCTTGGAGGTGTCTATTAATCAGCAGGGATTTGCATTTGAGTGCTGGAAGCTGGAGCTTTAATCCACCCTTCTCCCAGTTGCGCGCCAATTGCTGCATCGGTACACGAGCTGGTAAACCCCGCCAGAGGAAGGTGCCCATTGTTGCTGTCAGTTTACCTACATGTACAGTGTAAGGAGATAATATTGCAGACACATACCAGATTTTTGAAGTGATGAACGTGTTTAGCAGGATCACTTTCTGATGCAGCGTCATTGTGCGCATAGAGTGGAGAAAAACTTGTTGTGCAAACTTGCTCACTAACGAATCCCAATTTAGCGTTGTCATAAGCCGAATGGAATTGGTATATAAAACGCCAAGAATTTTTATTTGGTTTCCTGTCCTCAACCAAGGTATAAGCAATGGCATGCCTTCGATGTATCCAACATCAATGGCAACTGTTTTCCGCATGTTTAATTTCGCTCCGGACACCCCTTCGAAATTCATAAAAAGTTGTCGCATTGCATCAGCTGTTCGAATAGAAGTGCACACAACACTGATGTCATCTGCGTAAGCGACGAGTAGATCATCCCCACAAACACGCTCTAGCCTGTTTAGTAGTGGGTGAAGATAGAGCACGAAAAGATGCATCGATATAGGGTCTCCCTGTCTAACCGAACGTTGGATCGGAAAGAAGGGTGAGAGATGTCCATTCACAAGAAGGCAAGATGAAGAGCGACTAGCAATGTAGCCGAGCAATTCTACGAAGCGATCGTTGAAGCTGAGCGAGCACATGGTACGGTGCAAGAAATCTACTCGCACTCTATCGAAGGCATGATCCAAATCAAAGGAGATCAACTTCCCCTTTCGTTTTCGGGCAATCAGCTGTGCAATTCTGTCCTTGAGAGAGAGCGTGGCCTGGAAGATGTTTCGTTCGGCGTTAGAGCATTTCTGATTACTGCTCAGTATCTGATGAGTAATCATGACTTTCTCTAATCTTACTTTTAGAATTCGGGAGAAGATTTTGTAGTCGACGTTCAATAATGAGATCGGACGGTAGTCTTGTGTAGAGTTGCCAGTTTGTTTTTTCTTGACGAGTACGATTACACCTTTTACAAACTCCGCCGGAATGTTGCCTTGAAGTGCTTCATTTATTACCAGGTTTAGCTCTCTGTGAATGACGTCGAAAAGGCGATAGTAGAATTCTCTGGGAATGCCATCCGATCCAGGGGATTTTCTCGCAGCACTATCTTTGACTGCAGTAAATATTTCTGCCGTAGTTATGTTCTCTATGCAAGCATTGTTGGTCGGGTCATTTTGAGGTATTATCCGATTGCACTGGAATTCTTCGGTTTCCACACTGCGAGATTCTCCTTCTGCATAGAGATTTGAGAAGTATTGGAGCATGTGCTCTTCGATCTCTTCAGAGCTAGCGATTGTTTCACCTGCATCGTTCTGTAACTGCGATATTGTAGTTCGTTTTCTCCTTCTCTCTCCTAGCTGAAACATAGAAAGAGGTTCTCCGGCAATGTACGATTCATTTATTTGAACGAAGAATTGCGAGAAGCGTCTCTGAAGCGCTAGCATTTCTCCTTTAATACGGTTAATAGTAGGAAGTATTGCGGGGTTACGGTAGTATTCGTCATACGCTGCACGCAGCTGACTGTAGAGCTGCTGTTGCTGATTGTGGAATCGCTTGTGCGTTTCGTTCGATTTCCACCGGAAGAATTTTTTTATTTGTGGTTTCGCATATTCTAACCACCAAGTCATCCATGATGCGTAGTTTCGACGTTGGCGCGTCCAGAATTGCCAGCGATATTGAAAGTCAGCAATGTTCTCTGGAGTGAAGAGCTGTGGGCGTATTGACCAAAATCCTCGACCGGTGGCACGTCCCAGGTGGGGAAGACAGATTCTCGCAGTTACTGCTTTATGATCAGAGAACGAGCAAACGTGTGTATTAGTGGTTCTGAGCTGAGTTAGCAAGTCAGAAGAGATATAAAAACGATCTAGCCGTGACTGGGAGTTGTGCGTAATGTATGTGTAGCCATCTACTCTTGGATTCAGTTGTTCCCACACATCGTGCAGCTGTAGTTGTCGAACAGCTGTTTGAAGTGCTGGACTCATATTGTGGCCAGTAGCATCACGTTGTCGTATCACGCAGTTGAAATCGCCTGCTAGTACAGTGTGTGCGGTACGATGTCGGAGGTAATATGCCAGTTGACTGTTAAAGAATCTCTCCCGCATTGCACGAAGAGCAGTTCCAGAAGGAGCGTATATATTGCAGAGAGTGGTATCGTTTATTCGCAGTGCTGTTAGACGACTATCAAGACTTTTCTCCACATGAGAGAAGCGGATGTACTCTTTAAGAGCAATAGCGGTACCTCTTCTGGTGTGATCGACATTACACACTACGTTATATCCTGGCAAAGAAAGTTGCTCGTTTTCAACTTCTTGTAGGAACACGATGTCGAGATCTGCTGTACGGATGAACGTGCGGAGGGCATCTAGCTTTGTTGTATTGGTTATAGTATTAATATTTATTGTGGCGATGTTGTAGCTACTATTTGCAGACATTTTAATGTTTCATCTCCTCATCCCGTTGCTCGATCTCGTTATCATCAGTACGGAGTTTTTTCCGAAGCTGTGGAGCACTTTTACCCCGCTTGCTGGAGTTCGAGGTTGTGGAAGAGTCCGTGTCGTCGCCGGTTGTCTGTTTGTCGCCGCCACTCGTGTGGAGAGCGGTTCGCGTTTGTAGTCGTGTGTATTTAAGAAACGATAGACCAGGAGGGGCCATGTACTCCGAAGGTTTTCGCTGTTTATCATCTTTGGTTTGGAGGTCTACAGGTTTTTGCGTTGGTGGAAGTTCTGGAAAGTTGATCGTGTCAGTTGTCCGAGGTACGGTTTGCGTGGAGGTCGATTGATTGGACGATTTTTGAGTCGGTCTGGTCTGTTGTTTGGCTTGTTGTTTATGCGGTTGTTTTGCTGCATCAGCGTATGTTTTCTGCAGCATGAGTTTTTTATTTTGCACACACGAGATCCCATTATGTGCAAACTCGGAACAGTGACGGCATGTTTGTTGCTGACCATAGTAAGCGACATTTGTAGTTTCCCCACTAATTTTTACATAGGAAGCAATATTTTTGATCACCGTCATTCTCACTACACGAACTCCGGTAGCTATTCCTCCGAAGAAGTATTTGTCGTCCCACACAAGCTCACGAATCGACATTACCTCTCCGTATTGACTTAGAAATTGTGTAATCTCTTCATTCGTAACGGCTTCCGATAAGTCTGAGAGCTTCACATCTACAGCCCCATCTTCCATGGTAATTCGAATTTGGTATGTATTTTCATCACACACGATTGTGTGTTTATTATCGTGTTGGTCAACTACTCGTTGTGCCACTGCGAGGTCACTAACCTTCACGAAAGCACATCCTAGAGTACGGCTACACTGAATTCGTTCAACTTCTTCACGTTTGAGCCCGAGCGACTGGGCTACAAATTTGTGTACATCTTCGAAAGTTGGTTTTTTTGGCACGTTCGCGTAGTCGACGCGTTCAGTTTCACAATACAATTATTGCGTATTACTGGCACATGAAGTATAATGTTTAAGTACGTTATTTTTAGTGATCAAAATTAACGATATTTTCGATACAAGGGTGATATTTTTCGAAACCTTTCGAACCAACACGATCCCGCGAATACAACGCATATTCGCAGTGAGTCAGGTAACACAGTAGTTAGTAACACGCGCAGAGATGCTGCCCGGCTACGACAACTACGACAATGGCGCCGTCGGTGGTAACGCTGAACCTACACTACCAATTTCGAACTTCTGAACCGGGACCGACGCAGAGCCAAATCGGACCGGAACAAAATCGGACCTAAAAAGTTCGTTCCGATTTTTAGCTGGACAGGACCGGAACCCGGACTTCAATTTTCGTGCTGATGTCGAACACTAATTGTAATATAATTTTAGAGAATGTGTATTTAGAAGTAACAGTGTAATAGTTAGCTGGTACATTATTTAATATATGTCCAGCCGAAGCTAGGACACAGCATGCACTTTATGGTTTCTATAAAACTAGCTGGTTGTCTGATCTTACTTGGGACCCTTTGTCTCTCAGCCACTTGCGCATCTGTTATTGTAACGTATATTCTCGTAATTTAAGAAACAAAACCCTTTTTCTCCATTTTCCATCCATAACCCAAATAACAGAAACGAGATCAAACGTTAACTTTTGACCCCAAATTGGCAAAATAGTTGTCAATATTTATATCTCACTTAAATTTATAATCATTGATAGCACTCATTATGTTCAGATTATGATTAGACAGTTCTTCTTCCATCGGACTTCGTTTGCTTCGCTTTAATTTAAGTGTAGCTCCATTCAAAGTGGTTAATGTACTATACGTGTAGTGTTTAGATTTGATCGTGTTTATCACTTGCTGTGGAAAAAACTCGTTTAGAATCAAATAACTCACTCCACAAGCCCAATAAGCACACTTACCAGAACTAACTTTATTAGGAAAACGGCAAAAGTCAGAAAAGATAAAGTCAGCAAAGTGGCTTCCGTCGAAGGAAAATCTATGCCACCGTGATCATTGCTCGAGTGTGTGTCCATCCATCCTCGCTTCACTCGTCGTTGGTGTCCTTTACCGTTGACTATAATCTCTGAATTATCATTTCCTTCGGAAATTGGCGGTCGTCCCCAGAGAGTAGACATACGGTTTTCTGGAACAAATCTGTTACTCACTTTAAACTACTGTTTGTGCTCAACCTTACCTATACTCCAAAGAAGTTGATCTTTGAGATTTTTCAACAACTTTATTTTGTCCCCAAGGCTTTTAGCAGTTTTCAGCATAAATCCTTCTTGCATACGCTTAAGAAATTTCAGAAACCCCCCAAAGGTGCCATCAGCATTCGTATCTTTTGGCCGATGGCGACGTTTCGGCGGTACAACGCGTACAATTGTTACACGCTCTCGAGTTAATGGCCTGCGTCGTTTTTTTACGATAGTGGAATTATGAACCGGTTGCTGCTGAAATTGTTCTGAATGAACTTCGGAGAAATTATCGAAGTCGGTAAATTGTTCTCCATTCGTCTGAGGTTTCTCCTTCAAGCTACCCGACGCAGTTTCCCCTGTAAAACTGCTGTATTCTGGCTCATCGTTTGCATGAACATCCACAGGAAAATCTAGCCGATGATTTACATGCAGATCTTGGGTCGCGACGATGTGTGGTTTAGTATAAGGTATAATAACGGCTTGATTCAGGTACTCTATGGATTCTTCTTCGTACTTATTGCTTAGAGGTAAATGATCTTCAAGGTCTATTGGAGGTTCTGTACGATTAGCTATCAAGAATAATTGATAATATTAATGCTCTAGCACGTCAGACTACGGTAATTTAAACTATTGCAAACCTGTCGTTACAAAAAGATGCTTGTCTTTCGGTAGCAAAGACCATGGTGGAACAGTGGATATATTGGCCCGCGAGAGATCGTAAAATCTCTTTTGAAAATTTGCGTATTTTCCAGTAGTTACCGCTTTTTTGGTAGTGTAACTACGAGTAAACTCGTCGAAATCTACCAGATTGCTTATTTTGACAGGTGTGACTGGATTTTGGAGTGGTCGGAGATACAATTGGTGCTGTTTGTCAGAACTTGCAACATCCACACTGGATTCAACTTCCACTTCAGTTAATATCGGCCGCACACTAGCTACAGGAAGTACGTGACTAATTATATTGGAGTTTGCAATGTACGACGGTTGGTTGATGTTCTTTCGAATAATTGTCGTCCCTTCGGTAGTGGTGGACGGTTGCAAAAATGGTATCTCCACCCAATCGGCGCTCACAAACTCAGGTAACACTATCAGAATAGGAAATATAAAATAAACTATTCCCGTCCAAAGCAGCATTTCGCCAACAACTGGCACAGGCGACTGAAAGCAGTCTGTTGCATTATGATCCGCTGATCAACATTCGAAGAGATGCAGTTTCGGGCGGTCACCGAAGCGCAACTAACAGCGTCGTTTATTATTGCAACTTCGTAATTGTTGTCAGTTTTCCCTGCGCATCAGCAGGTCCATATTCTTTCAGTATGCAACATGAATTTCACGGTCGCGGAGTGCCGGCCAACTAAGAGATGAGCTTCAACACTTTGTCAACATCCGATTGCATGTGCTTACAACTTACAGTGTGCAGTATGCGGAAAACTATACTTTCGATGGCTCTTATCTGGAGTTTTGGAAAATGGAAAAGAGAGAACGGCGAATTTTCCGCTTCGACTAACTCAAGTCTGAGCATATGACTGCTTTTAGCATTTCAAATTTGCATATAAAATCATGTCAAATGCTTAGAAAAATCATAAAACCTGGGTTGTTATGGGGAATGTCTGGTTTAGCAAATCAATTGAATGTATACAGCAATTTCATGAAAAAGAGTATATGTATGTATGTATGTATGTATGTATGTATATAGGGGGTCAGTCCCGGCGTGGTGGTTAGCATTCACGCCTCTCACGCCGAGGACCCGGGTTCAAATCCCAACCCCGCAGAAGTCACGAATGACATAAGCTGTTAAAGTGACAATAATCTAACAAAAAGAAAGTATATGTATATCCTAATTTAAACGTGCTAAGATGTGGTTAAAATTTTATAACATATTGTTTTATTTGAACCTTAGGGACCGTGCAATAATTACGTAAGGCCTTTTTCCTCATTTTTGAACCCCCCTCCCCCCTATATAAGATTTTGTAAGATTTTGGCCAATCCCCCCTCCCCCCGTACAAATTCTTAGTAAGATTTTTTGAAACATCAAAATTCAAGTTTTATTTAAAAAGATAGACATTGAAAGAATATTGAAATAGTCAACAAAGTTCAAACAAATTTATAAAAAAAACAAATAATATCAATTATCTATTGTAAATCCCTTAATCCCCTCACGAACAGAACGTATTTCAGCATTGAGGTTGTCAATAAATGTTGGTGTATGCTCAGAAACTCACTAGCGTTCACTTAATTCGCATTGATCCAATCTAAATCGTCTGAAAACGTGTCCTCGTCAAGTAGTATACAAAGAACTTCTTTGCCTCTTCTAGATGACACGCGACATGGTCTTATGTTGGAATTGGCACTGCGTTGCGTCTAATGTACAGATCTGTAACGACCGCGGTTTCCTTTGAAGCAAAATACTGACCCCACTTTGGCCACATACGGCAGGCAAGATATTTGGGAACAGAAGAACAATATATCCCAAGAAACATTTTTGTTGTATAGTAGCTTATCCTGCACTTGTTCCATTGGTACAGCTATACATTAATTGTGTAAGGTACTTTTAAACAAAAATATTTCTCGTGATATCATAAGGGATTGCGGCTGTCTTGCGGGATTGAGATAGGAAATTGCAACGAAATATGTTGGAATGATCCCGGGCAATCTGTAGAAACGAATTTGGTGAATTTCACATCGTTCTGCATAAATAGTATGAGCGCCAAAGCGCAAGTGGATACAGTTTATACTGATTTGAAGGCCGCTTTTGATACCGTTAATCATACTATTCTTTTAAGCAAGTTGGAGAAACTTGGGTGCACCACAAGATTGTGCAGATGGTTGGAAACTTACCTTACGGTTAGGCAACTCTTCGTTCAACTTGGCAACTGCCGGCCCGCCGCGTTTACAAATGGTTCTGGTGTGCCACAGGGTAGCAATTTGGGCCCATTGCTATTCTGTATCTACATAAATGATGCAGCGTTACTACTCAATGAAGATGGAAGGCTTTTCTTCGCTGATGATCTGAAAATCTATCTTGAAGTCAGAAGACTCGAGGACTGCAGAATGTTGCAGAAGCTTCTGGACTTGTTAAGTGACTGGTGCGTAAGGAATCAATTGTTACTGAGTGTGGAGAAATGTTGCGTCATCAGTTTCCATCGCACTAGAAGCGCAATAGAGTTCGATTACGAAATTTCCGGATCAAAATTGAATAGGGTAGAACAGGAGAAGGACCTTGGAGTATTACTTGACGAGAAACTCACCATGAAGTCCCACATTTCTGCCATCGTTGACAAGTCCAATCGTAGTCTTGGGTTCATATTTAAGATTGCTGGTGAATTCAATGACCCGATCTGCTTCAAAGCTCTCTATTGCTCTATTCTACGGTCAACGCTGAAATTTGCGAGCATCGTTTGGAACCCGCGCGAGTTTATCTGGTCCGCCAGACTGGAAAACGTACAGCGAAAATTTGTTCGACATGCACTTCGTCACTTTCCGTGGAGGGATCAGCAAAACTTAACACCGTACGAAGACCGCTGTCGTCTGTTGGGTTTTAGCACGCTAAGTCGACGTAGAGAGGTTTCGCAATCGTTGTTTGGCTGCAAGCTTTTAACTGGCGAATATGATGCACCGGACATCCTATCGCAAATCGGACTCTACGCACCTTCAAGAGTCTTACGACCCAGAATGATTCTACAGGCAGACTCCTATACAACGCAATATGCTGCCAACTTTCCCATCGCTTCCATGATCAGACAATTCAACTGCTTTGCTGACCTTTTTATTTTTGACGAACCACCACGCATTTACCGCTAACGAATTCGTGCACTTGACAATGTAAATACTAACAATTAAGTAACTTTTAAGTATTCATTTAGACTCAAATTGTCCTATGAATTATACGAATAAATTATAAATTATAAATAATAGCATAAACCGATGACATCAGAGACTCTGGAACAAGTAGGCCAACTGCTGTTTCCTTGAGTGGACAAGGCTAAAATACTCAGCAGGTTGCTATGCATTTCCTTGCAGCATGAAAGATTTCGACACTTCACAACTTACCTCATCAATTTAAAAAATTTTGTAACAAATAATATAAGTTGCTATTAAAAATGTGACTTTTTCATAATTTTTTCGTGTGTGAAAATCTTACTTAAGAAATGATTAAGCCCCCCTCCCCCCCAAATAAGATTTTGTAAGATTTCGCGGAACCCCCCCTCCCCCCATAATGCCTTACGTAATTAGTGCACGGCCCCTTAGGGCGCCTTTATGTTCGCTATAGGGTGTTTTCAAAAATCATTATTTTTGTCAACCTGTTTGATTTTCTATTATATAAATAGGGTGCGGGAGAGTATTACCGGCATGTTACTAAATTCAGCCGATATTCCTTTTCCGTCGCTCATAAAAATACGTTGCCGAACATACAATTTTAATATGTTATAACTATTTTCAGCGTGCCGACTCTCGATCTCGAAGAGATCCGGCGAGAAATTCGTCAGCTGAAGAATAATAAAGCCGCCGGAAAGGATCGACTTCCGGCAGAGCTCTACAAAAATGGCCAAAAACCGCTAGCAACGGCACTTCATTGGATAATTTCTAGGATTTGGGAGGAGGAGAAACCACCGGAGGAGTGGATGGAAGGTGTAGTCTGTCCCATCTACAAAAAGGACGACCGGCTAAATTACTGTAATTATCGCGGTCAACGCCGCATACAAGGTGCTCTCCCAGATTTTGTTGCGTCGTCTATCCCCAATAGCAAGAGAATTCGTAGGGCAGCATCAAGCGGGCTTTATGGGGGATCGTGCCACTGCGGATCATATTTTTACTCTTCGACAAATCCTCCAGAAATATCGAGAGTATAACGTGCCCACGCATCATATTTTCGTGGATTTTAGGGCAGCATACGATACAGTTGCATGAGAACAGCTATGGCAGATAACGCACGATTACGGTTTTTCGGACAAGCAAAGCAAAAAACCGGTATTTCCGGTATTTTCTAATATCTTAGTCAAACTCCCTATTCGAAGAGGAACTAAGTTTGACGGAAGATTGTAAAACTCATAGAGAAACAACTTGGTGTTAATGCTGACGAGATTCTGCGACTACTAACAATGAAGAAGGTGAAATTGTGGGTTAAATAATTATAGCTCTTGAACCCGTTTAAGGCACAGTAGAGCATCTATGGTGTAAAAAAGTTTAAGAACTAGACGTCGCGTTACAATTTATTTTTGAACAACTTGATATTACCCATCAAATTATTCTCTAATCTCAAATAACGAATTTAGGAGACAAGATCAGGGCCCAGCAACCAGGCATGTCTAAAAACTGAACCAAACTGCGTGCCGCATTTGAAAACTACCACGAAGTTTATTTGAGACGGTACGCTGTTGCCGTGCCTGATAAAACAACCCGTACGCTGTGAAAAAGCAACCGCGAGCCTTTTCAGTGTTGTTTTTTGCACACCGGGTCCTAACACTTCGGAAACACTCGGAATGGCGTGTATTTCTACTTCGTAAAAGTTTCTCGGATATATCACAGATAACAGACATTTATGTTCATATAAAATATTATTCAAATGGTGTGTAAGCTTTTGAACAAAACACTAGCGACATCTCTCTCAGGGTACACCAGTTACTCTACGTCCGTGTTGCCAAATCAAATTTATAAGCTTATTACGCTCAACATATTCGAATTAATGGCAACTCTAATATCAGCTACTGTAGCAACGGTCTAGGCAACGCCTTGTTGTTTTTTGAATATAAATATTTATTGAACCTGATGAATAATGGTAAGAAAAACATTTGAAGATTTATTTATTCCTAGGAACTTACGGTACGAACATGCAGTAAGAAAGGCTCCAAAATATAAATTTAAGGAGTATGTAAACCAGAAAACGCAAACTTTATACCTACAGGCAGTTGTGATTGAAAAATTAGTGGAGGTAAATAAATGCATCTGCAATTTCGGTAGCTGACCCCACCGCGACTGCAGCGGTACCGGTAGCTTCAAAAGCTTTCCGGGAAACCTCTTGTTGGGATGACAAAGTCTTGAATCAGGTCGTTCCTCGCCCGATTTTACTCTTCGATATAAAACCCGTGTTTCAGATTCTTCAGCGATTACAGTTTGCGATAAATTTTGTTTTCCATCGTTTTAGATTGTTTGATTAGGTAAACAATCTGTTAGTTACCCTAGCAACTTTATACTGCTTTAGTTGAAATATGTAATATGTGCTTTGGTAACCAAAGCTCGCCTTCTTTATGATGCGAGCGCCATGTAACGGGAGCATTACCATATACATTCAAAATGGCGGTAGAGCTTTTACACATCCCGCAAGATTAAGATGAATGTCTGTTCTCTGTGGATATATGCTGGACGATCAGCGTGAACTCGTGTCTTTTTGCTTTTCTATTTCTTTTACTCACACGGCCAATTGGAATAAGTATGAAGCGCCTCCATGCGTGTTTTTGCAAGCTTGAAAATACTCGCCTACGGTGGATTCCGATACAGCACTCATGCGCTAATTGCACGTCCTCTAATCGCACCGTCTTTTAATTGCACGTCCGCTAACTGCACGATCGTGTAATTAAAAAGCAGTTATCTGTCAAACTACACGTGGTTTTCCAGGTGGTTGCTATAAACAAAAATGCAGCGTTGCCGAGTGCAAACTCTCTATCTCTGCATTACATAGATACATTACAAACAAATTCTAGCAAATTTGGCTAAACTTTGACTAATTGAACACATTTTCATTAAGCTTTTAGTTCGTTTGTAAAAATTTAATTGTTTTTCCCAAAATTTAGCGTACGTGTGAATGCATGTGAAGAGTTCTTTACAATATTCTTTACAATTACAAGCTACAATACCGGGATATTTAAAAATAGGTTTAAGCGGGTTTCCCTACTATAAATCTGAAGAAATGAAAAAAAATTCCTGATGGGCTTAGAGCCGTTTGTCAGACTTCGATGAAAGCAGAAGTTTTTTTAATCGTTGGAAGCGCTGGCAGTAAAATCTAGCAAGGGAAGTAAATCACTAAGCGTATTATATCTGCCTTAATACTACTTTGCTAAGGAACAATACTGAAACTAAATAGAGACATTTACTGAAAAACATCGACATTTCTATTGATTCCGAATAATCTGCCAATACCGGTATTTTACCGGTACTGCCGGTATTTTCTACTCCAATACCGAAATACCGGTTTTCACCAAAAGCGCCCAATACCGACAGCCCTAGTGGAGAAGGATGCAACCCGAAGCGCTAGTGTGGGTGGCAAGGGTAGCGGTACGCCTGCCACGCCAGACACAGCGATGAACGGCCCATCGCTAATCATCGCGATCGCGATGGAAAAGAATAGGGATGCACTACCCAAAGTGGTAGCCGCGTCACAGCAGCTCGATATAATCATCGAGTTCACGTCAGGTCGCGGCAATTTCTCCAAGGACTTAAAGCAGAGCTTGCTTCCCAGATAACCAATAAGCATTTCTAATGCAATTTAAATGCAAGCCAATAAGCATTTAAGTTGCACTAAATGCTACCTAAATGCTATTTTGGCAAAATAAGTGGCTACTTTACTGCTAGACCTCTTATAGTGCTGACAATGCTTATTTGAAGCTTGTTATCGACAAAAAGAATTTAAATAGAATTGTGGATGCCAATTTACAACAGTTATGCAGTCAGAAGGCTGATAAACAGCAACCTGCAGTATAAAACGCCACGGATGCTAATAAACGATTGACTTACTGCTTATACTTATGCTTATTGGTTACCTGGGTCGAGCATCGGAGAACCTTGTGTGCAGCGACGAAAGTGCACAACGACCTCGTGGCGCGTGCAGAAGAGGTGAAGACCGTGAAGGCGTCGAAGTCAGTACAGATGGATGCCTGCTCGTTGACGGCTTGTCGCAACTCGGCCCTGGAAGCCACGGAGAGCGCTACCAACAGCGGTAAGGCATCTGCCAAGCGTCTGAGACAGTCCCCGGGGGATGGCACCCCTGATGGACCAAAAAAACGCCTGATCGGTAAAAACCTTCAGGCTAGCGGGTTGGTGGAGTCAACCGATCGAGCAACGGGAAGTACCAAGACGGGTGGCCCGTGGATCGAGGTCAAGGCCAAGAGAAAAAAAAGAGGTCCACCAAAAAGCTTCATCTAAACCCACAGGGAAGCGAGCGAAGAAGGGCGACGCTCTCTCTGAAAACCGCTATCCTGAAAACCGACGGGTCCTACTCAAGGATCTGGGCGCGGACGTGCGGAGCATCCGCCGCTCACGCACGGGCGAAATAATTCTTGAGTTGAAGAAGGACGCCACCAAGAAGAGTTCCGCATACAAGTCGATAGCGGAAGGAGTGCTCGGGGAGGGAATGCAGGTACGTGCTCTCATATCAGAAATGACTCTCCAGCTTAAAAACCTGGATGAGTTCACCGATGTGTGTGACGTCGTACAGGCTCTCAAAGAGCAAAGTGGAGTGGTGGTGGCAACCGCGGCGGTTCGCCTGCGTAAGGGTCCTGCCGGGTAGCCACCATATGACTTTCGCTGGCGGACGGAAACGAAGCCCTGAAAGCTTCTAGGCTAAATATGGGATGATCGGTATGTCCACTAAGCGTGCTGAAGCAGTCGGAGGCTTGCTTCCGGTGCTGCGAACACGGACATAAGGCCTGTGGCAGGCGGATGTGGCAGTGCTGGCCATAAATCAAGGAGGGACTGCGCGGAGCCTCCCAAGTGCTTGATCTGTACCGGTAAACGGGACGCAAAGCATGTAACGGTGCCCAAGGTGCCCGGCTGGTGTGCCGGCGGCCAAGCCAGATTATTCTGTGTTTAACAGATATTTGAAACAAATCGCTTGTACAGAATCTGTATGCATAGAATACAGATTTTCGCCAAATTACACAGATTTTTGAGCTTTTACATGAGAGTGAAAGGGACGGAAATAGTCAGCAAAATGACTCTCTATCACTTTCACTCTCATTGTTTTGTATTGGACAGATTTTTGCACAGATATTTTTCCTCGCCGTGCAGATTGTCAGAATTTTCCAACAAAAACACAGAATTATATGTGGCATCCCTGCCGGCTATTGGAAACCGGACGAACTGCCTTTGTGTCAGAAACCTTTCCGAAGCTGCCTGCTGTTGCTCTCTATATGCTGACCCGAATGCAGTTGTTGTAGGCTGCACTTGCAGGAATTGCCCTGCTCCGAATGCACTAACCGCAGCTGCTGTTGTGTCGTCGACGGCTGTGCCTGAATCTGCCAACGACCATGCGGTTGGGTGGTGTCTGGGACTGCCGGAGCATTGTTGGGGAATTGTTCATGTTGGCGAGATGTGAACGCTGAGAGCGTGCTTCGGTTTTGCACCGAGGTGCTGCGACGATTCTGCTGGAAGCGCTTATGGCGGTGGACTAGCGATGGAACTGCTGCTTCGATGGTGCTGCTTTGCATGGGAAAGGCTGAAGCCTGAAAGGCTGGACACAATCGTAGGATTTGAGTGAGGCGCATTGAGAGATTGTACCATATTTCCAATAAATTGTGTTACAATTTTGATAAAACAAAAACTTCTTTACGTCTGTCTGCTATATCGACATTTTCCCGGCCTATTGTCAAAAATAGTACAACGTACAAAAATAGTAGCGTGGTTCGGTGGCTTTTCTCGCTGTTACTGACGATGTCCTCCGGTAGCAACTCATGCATCACTCGGCTTTTCTTATCCAAATACTCCTTTTGAATAACCTCCATTTTTCTACGGTCCTCTTTCTTTTGTTACCTTTTCTTTTGGAGTGCATCCAACCGGAGTTTTTCTTCCTTCTCCCACAGAAGATTTTCGTCCTCCACCTGCTTTTGATGAGTTTTCTCGGCTAATACTTTTTGCTCCTCCAGCTGCACGCGTGCTGCTTTTGCACTGGATGACGTCGATCGCTTAGACCTGATACTTGTCGATGGGCCTCCCTTGGCTAACATACACGTTTTACAAAGAAAATCGCGTTGCGAAACGGCCTCGTTCACACCAGCACAAGGAAAGTGCTTCACTGCAAGCATTGCAGTTTCGAGGAGACGGACTATTGAGGTTAGAATCATCACGCCGCATGGAGCGCGTCTCGATATTGGGTCTGCCAGTCATCTTCTCTGGATAAATCTTATCACTTTTCGCGTATCCAACGTTGGAGAATTACGAAGTATCCGATTAAAATCTTGAAGATTGTTGGGGCGGTTGCCACACAATTATCGATTCCCGAAAGCAAACGCGTTTTTATGATTTACGGAAGCTTCGAGATTTTAACTAGGATAACAAATTTAAGTTTAAGTTTTATTAACAAAATTCTAGTCACGTCTTTACTTGTTACTAGTGATCTATCTAATTGTACTTAGTGGTAATGTAGTGTTAGTGTATAGAAGTTGTCGCTGTCCACTGCGTTAGGGTACCGTCAGGGTGTAAGCGACATGCGACGCGACGCGACATTTCTTGCTGTAGTTATTCGCGCAGCCCTTTTTCGCCCGAAGCAGGACTGTACATTTAGCAACATGAGAGCGAAGTCGTGTCTTGTGGCGAAAAAGGGCTGCGCGTATAACTACAGCAAGAAATGTCGCGTCGCATGTTGCTTGCACTCTGGCGGTACCCTTACTGTTTGATGTTACTTCCGTCCCTTACATTGGATTACAAGGGTTGCCGGTTTTGCGGTGATCGTCTCAACAATCCGGCTACATTAGTAGGGGAGTGTCGTCGTGGTTGGGCCACGTTTTGGAATCCACCCGTAACTTTCGTTTCAAAAGGAGTCTTGGAAATCTAAATACATCGTTGCAAAGGTCTAAGAATAAGGTATATTCCCGGAAAGTTTTGAACTGATTGCTTGAAAAATAAAAAAGTTATAGGCATTTACGTGAAGACAAAAAATGTTGTCATAGTCGGGTCATGTTGTGCAGGTTGGGCCACCGCAGGAAATCTAAGACATATGTATTGAAATTCTATATAGAGACATGAAAAGAATTAATTCCGTGAACAGCGAATCATATAGGTACAAATACCCTATTTTTAATTGCATTTTTGCGAAATTTTGGCGATCTTGTAAAATCAATATTGCTACAATTGCCTTTTCCGAAGTGTACAACTACAATGAAAAAACAACAAAAATCTAGGTTTTTATCGTATTAATTTTGCTTTATTTCATCACATTTTACGTGACTGACATTTTCTAGCGATTATTGCGCTTCTGCGCTTAAAATTATGGTGGCCCAACCATGACTACTCAACTGGCCCGACCTATACAAATAGCGCTTTTCTAGTATTTCACCTTAGCCTTCCCACCTTACACCTTACTGGAGGGGATTTTCCTATAGTCTTCGTGTGCAGCACAACACGCTTAATAGATTTTCAAAATTTATTTCGTTAATTGCATTTCATGAATCATTTCTTGAAGAAAAGTTCATTGCGCCTGGAAAACTTTTTTTGTAAGATTTAGTCACTGAATTCACTACGGGTGTTTTGAATACATGATTGAAACTCGCAATATTGTGAAAAGTTAGCTATCATAGTAAGAAGTTTTACAATGGTTGTATCATAGATATCATGAGTTACTAAAACTGTAAAATCGTGATGGCCCGACCATAACAGTGGCCCGACGATAACGACAATACCCTACTTGGAGATTTACAAATGTCATAAAACGTAACGATTAAAGAGATGATACGGTGAACATGGTAGCTTGTGTATCATTTGTGTCTAGTTTAAAAGTAGCTTTATTGTGTGAAAACAAGTGCTATTAGTGATCTGTTGCAGTGATCTGACGGCAATTTTAGTGATATTAACAGATAAGTAAAAGTTTCTTTGCATACTTTTGATTTATTCTGTTTATCAACGGTTTAATTCTAAACCAGCGCCGTACATAGTGCCTATGAAAGTAGACGCTACGGCCGGCGGCTGCTTGAAATTTCATTGTTGTGTTTTTTTCATTGTTCACTGCCTTGAGTGTCTGCCGTTGCTGCTGGACGAGTCCAGCCGGCGTGCGTGTGTATGCAAGTCGGGATGGATTGTGCAGCATGTGGTAATGTAATTCGGGCCAGCGACGATCCAGTTGTTTGCGTAGGTAAATGCAAATCTGTATTTTGCAGAGTTTGTACGCCCCTAACAAAAATTGCTGCGAAAATCGTAAATGATAATGAAAATGTTGTCTTTAAGTGTGCATCATGTTTATCAGCCCAAGATAACGGTGGCAAAAATGACGCTGTCTGTAGTGAGCTGACTGAGATGATAGGTAAATTATCATCTGTCTCTCAGTCGCTTGCACACAGCCAAAGCGAAATTGAAAGCCAGATAAATAGTGCAATTTCTAATGGTATCGATAGTATTTTGAAATCTATCAGTGAATCTCTTCGTGAGAGTATGGTAAACATTGAAGCCAGTGTTGCCAAAAAGCTGGATGATTTCAAAAAAACTATTATTGATAACATGAGTCGGGATATTAGTGTAGCCGCAATGAGTAGGAAAAGAACGCGAAATGAGCGAACGGTTCACTCTGAATCGGACTCAAATCCCAGTAAGAAAATTTTAATTATTCGTGATAAGCCGATTATTGACAATTATAGATCTGATGACGAGGTTTTTTCTAGTAATAATAAAACTTACGCGAGTGTGTTAGCGAGTTCATCCGGGAATACGGTAAATAAAGTCCAGCAAAAAGAGAAGCGTAAGGCTCGACCAGTCATTGTAATTAAACCGGTTGAGTCTTCTCAATCTAATGAAGATACTAGATCTTTTTTAAAAAGAACATTAGATCCAAAAAAACACAAAAATAAGTAACTTTAGAAACGGGAAAAATGGTTCGATTATTGCTGAGTGTGCAATAGGGGATGACATTGAAGTCGTGAAAAATGACATTCAAAGCAATCTGGGTGAACAATTTAACGCTGTTATTCCTACAATTGCTAAACCGAAGGTTAAAATTGTAGGAATGAGTGATCAGTATTCCCCCGATGTTTTCGTTGACTTGCTTAAGAGTCAAAACGAGAACATCGGCATTAATGAAGTAAAAATAATTGCGCAATATGAAAATCCACGCTTCAAATATAACAAATATAATGTAGTAATTGAAGTTGACAAAGACACTTATAAAAGTTTGATGAATGCTGGTAAAGTAGGCATCGGGTGGGATAAGTGTCCTGTTAAAGAGGCCGTTAATGTTTTGCGTTGCTTTAAATGTGGAGAATTTGGCCACAAAAGCACGGAGTGTGTTAATACTGAAACATGTTCTAAGTGTAGTGGAAATCATAAAACATCCGATTGCTCTTCAACTGAATTTAATTGCGTCAATTGTATAAAATCAAATAAAGAACTTAATATGAATTTGGACGTAAAACATCCAGCATCTAGCTCACAGTGTCCGGTTTATCGGAGACTGTATGAAAAAAGAAAGAGCAACATATTGTCAAGTAAATAGCAACAAAAGGAATTGCAATGCGAGGGGAAATTAGAAATAGTCTATCTGAATATTGCTGGTTTATCTACAAATTATGTTGCTTTGCGACATCTTGTAGAAATAAAACGTCCAATGTTGGTAGCACTAGCTGAAACTCATATAGTGGACGCTAATGCCTTTAACCAATATAGTATACCGGGTTATAAAGTTGCTTTTTGCCTTTCGCATTCCAGGCATACTGGTGGTGTTGCTATTTACGCCAGGGAATCAATTAAATTCAACATTCGTACAAACGAATCTGTTGAGAATAATTGGTTTCTAGGGATTTCAGTTGAAAGAGGCATGACGATTGGAAATTATGGAATAATATATCATTCCCCTAGCTCAAGTGACCAGCGCTTTTTAGAAATTTTAGACAACTGGTGGGATAATTTTATAGACTTAAATAAACTAAATATTATTGCTGGTGATTTTAATATTGATTGGCTTAGTGGACAAAATTCGAATCAATTAAAGCAGTTAGCAGATTTTTACAACTTTAGACAAACAGTTTGCCAATTTACAAGAATTTCCAGACACAGTCGAACGTTAATTGATCACGTGTTTTCGAACTTTGACATGGTACATTCTGTTACAGAGGCCGATTACAAAATTTCAGATCATGAGACAATTTTTATTTTGATCAAGAATGACCAAACCCGTGATGATAAAGTAAAGATAAAGTGCTGGAATAGATATTCGAAGCAGGCAGTGTCTCAGCTTGTTTCGAGAAGCTTGGATTTTCTTCCAATAACTGGTGATGTGGACCACAAGGCAGCTGTTCTTACCAACACGCTGAAAGAGTGTACCAATAAGCTTGTTATTGAAAAATATGTGGAACTACATAATACGAACAACTGGTACTCTTTAGATCTGACACGTTTGAAACGGGAAAGAGATAAAAAGTACAAGAAGTTTCGTAGAAGTAATAGTAGTGATGATTGGAGTAGATACACAGTCGCGCGTAACGTATATTCACGAGCCTTGAAAAAGGCTCGATGTGATTATATACAACGGAAGATTAATCACCATCAAAACAACAGCAAAGAGTTATGGAAAAATTTAAAACAGTTAATAAAATGTAAAGATAACTCCCCGCGCTCCATAACTTTCAATGGCACTGAAGAACAATCGAGTCGAGTAATAGCGAATAAATTTAACAGTTATTTCGTTGATAGTGTTCAGCTGATCAATCAAAGTATTGATTTGGTCAGTGAACCTCACGAAATAATACAGCCGATTTCTAATATCAGATTTGATGGATTTCGCCCTATTACTTTTGCAGAGTTGAAGGATATTTGTTTTTCTTTAGAGAAATCGGCTGGTATCGACAATGTCAACGCAAAAGTAATACAAGATTGCTTTCATGTCATCGGACGCGACTTGCTGGATCTTGTTAATGAATCGTTGCAAACAGGGCACGTGCCTAAAGTTTGGAAAGAATCGCTTGTGATTCCTATTCCCAAAGTTAATGGAACGGATAAAGCCGAAGAGTACCGTCCTATTAACATATTGCACACATTAGAGAAAATCCTAGAACTTGTTGTCAAAGGCCAGCTAATGAATTATTTAAACAGTCATCATTTGTTAATTCCAGAGCAATCAGGGTATCGAGAGGGACACTCTTGCGAAACTGCATTAAATCTGGTACTAGCAAAATGGAAAGAAAAAATCGAAGCTAAAGAAACTATTCTTGCTGTATTTTTGGATCTAAAACGCGCGTTTGAGACAATCTCCAGGCCGTTATTGTTACAAACCTTGAAGCGATTTGGTATTGGAGGGCTAGCATATAAATGGTTTGAAAGCTATTTATGTGATAGAACTCAGAAGACTCGATTTGATAATTTTAATTCTGAGTCCATAGCTAATACACTTGGTGTACCGCAAGGGAGTGTATTAGGGCCGCTTTTGTTCATAATTTATATAAATGACATGAAACGAGTTTTACGGTTCTGCGACATGAATTTATTTGCTGACGACACTGTTTTATTCATTGCGGCTAAGGATCCCAATGAAATTGTAACACTTCTGAACCAAGATTTACATTATCTTTCGGATTGGTTAAAGTTTAAACAGCTTAAACTCAACATTACCAAGACAAAATATATGATTATTTCAGCCAACTCCAGACCAGACGTAAACGTTGTAATTGATGGTGAGGCAATTGATCGCGTAAATGAACTAAAGTATCTTGGAGTAATCATTGATGACAAGTTAAATTTTAAGTCTCACATCGATAATGTCATCAAGAAAATGGCGAAAAAGTACGGTGTTTTGTGCCGCTTAAAAAATGAATTGACAATTAGTAGTAAAATTCTTTTATATAAGTCAATCATTTCACCGCATATAGATTTTTGTTCATCCATCTTGTTCCTTGCAAACGAAACACAAATATTGAAGTTGCAGCGCTTACAAAATAAAGTTATGCGATTAATTTTAAGATGTAATAGATACACTTCCTCACATATTATGCTGGACGCATTGCAATGGCTTTCTGTGAAGCAAAGAGTTTATTTTTTGACAATGGTGTTTCTTTATAAAATTCTTAATGGAATGCTGCCTCGATATTTGTGTGATCGAATTGAAAGGGGAAGTGATTTGCATACGTACAACACTAGAAACGCGGAAGATGCGAGAACACCAAATTTTTTGTTTGGAAGATCACAGAACTCTCTGTTGTACAAAGGAATTAACTTTTTTAATTCGATGCCGCGACAAATAAAACGTGCAGCAACAATGGCAGAATTCAAAAGGCTATGTATTTTACACATTAAAGCTACTTTATAGACGTAATTTGATTTATTTTTTGTATTGATTCAAGAAGATTGTATATTTTTTTAATTTTTGTATATTTTTTGGATATATTAAGTTATCATGTTCACTGATGATGATGGATTTAAAATTGTTATTATTATTAATTTAAAAAGTATAGAGAAGACTACACATGTTTGAGCCACGCGCGCGAGAACAGACATAGATAATCTTGAAATTGAATGATCAGGTTAAAGTCCTGAACAAAGGGTTCGGAGCAGCAGCTGGACAGTCTTGGGTTCGCTTGTGGACTTTGGAACTCGTATACCATCGCTCACGGCGGTACCGAGTACCAAAAGACTGCAGGATCTCCCTCGTAGTTCTAGATCGTTATCTAGAACCAATTCTGACCAGCTGTAGCTCAAAATATTAGGTTCGATTCCTAATCAAGTCCAGATAATTTTCGGGTTGGAAACGTTTTGGACTAGCCTTGGACATTTTTTGAAATTTTGATATTCACTTGAAAGTTTGATATGTCTGTATTAGAAGCCAGTTCGCTATTTGTTTTTATCACCTGGCTACATTGTTATATCATAAATATCTTAATTAGATAAATCGTCCCGCTCAAACCGTTGTAGGGGTATGAGGTGGGACCATCATCATCATCATCATCATAACGCCTGTTGCATAACGATAAATCGATAAACATAAAAGATGGGAAGAATATAATTTCTTATCTTCCCTCTCTGTTATCCTTATATGGCATACTCTGTTGACGTTTCATGATTACTTTTTTGTAATTTTTCGTCTTCGGCGAGAATTGAACCGCCAGCCAATTTGTTGATTATGCTTGGATTGGGCCTGGAGGAGTAGTGCAACGCCTTTACCTGTTGATCTGTAAACGGTTGTTGCGAGTCAGCTGCCAACAGCCGAAATTCTTAACTCGGATTGTTGATTTGCTCAGCAAGGTGGAATGGAGGGAATGATTTTATTTTTCACATTTCTTCCAAAGGTTGCACTTTGGGACAATTAGGGTACGGGAGGGTATTTTCAGCCCATTAACCCTAGAGCGGTCGCGCTAGTGTACTGAGTACACGCGTTTTCGAAAAACGCGAAAAAATCATCGAAATTTTAATCAAATCACACCAGGTTTTGGTTGTATTCGAAGATCTACTCTTCCTCTTTCTAATGATGCCAAAATATAGAAAAAAGAAATAAAAAAAGTGGTCGAAAGATGCTTGTAAAAATGGTGTGTCCGCGCGCGTGTACTCAGTACACCAGCGCGACCACTAACGTAACTTTTTTGAAATGAAAAAAGTTACGCAAGCGGTCGCGTCGTGTACTGAGTACACGGCGGGCAATAACTCAAGTTTGTGAATAGATAGAAGGTTGCGACTTTCGACAAAGTTGCTTATCTAGTTAAGACACATCCCGTGATATACAACAAAATTCGGAACTGATTCGCTAGATGGCGCTAATAATGAAGCAATTAAATTCATTTAAGAATATTTTAAAACCGTAATGAGCTAAAAGGTTACTATTTACTACAAAGTTGTTTGTAAAGCCAAGACGCATTTGGTAACGAACTCTGAAGTTTGGAACTAGTCCGCTAGATGGAGTATACGGTGAAATTTAATTCATTTGGCGATATTTCCGAACCATGACGAGATAGAAGGTTGATGTTTTCGACAAAGTTGTTTATCATGTCAATATGCTTCCGATGAAGGTAAATTAAATTCGGAATGAAGTAGTAGTAGGTGGAGATGATGAGAAAATCAAATTATTTTCGGAATATTGCGGAACCATGATGGCATAGAACACTGCTGTTCGCTACAAAGTGGTTTCTGTAGTCAAAACACGTTAGATAACGTATCGTTGTCCTTTTCATCATCGATTGCGTTGTCAATTCCAGTCAATCAACAGCTATTTTTATGGTTTCCTGAAAGAAGCAATTGATACGCATTGCTTCAACTTTTATCAAAAGACAAGATGAAGAGCACAGACTGATCAAAATGCTTTTGACGAAGCAATTTCGTCGTCTACATCGTCTATATAGAAATATCACCAGAACAAGATTCCTGGAAACCCGTGCTGCGTTTCCATCACATTCTTCAAAAAATATTTTAGAGTGTTTGAGTCCCTATTCTTCCCAGGGTCGCTAATAGGTTTATTCGAAAACCTGGCAAACACGAATAAATGTCAAAATCTGGCGATCAATTTGACCGATGGGGAGGACTTTTTCGGGAAACGTCTTGCCAGTTTTGATCAACGCCGGTACAAAATGTTGTCTGAAATTAGGAGCGATGACTCCTTTGCAGAACGGAGAAACAAAAATCTGGCAAAAATCTGGGACATTACCAAATATCTGGAAGATTTAGAACTTTGTCTGGCATGCAATAAAAAATCTGGTAAAATCTAGATTTATCAGCAAAGCAAAACCATGCATGGATATAAACGTTCTTCAGAACTTGACCCTTCTTTATCGATAGATATCGCTGCCGGTTATTAGAGTACAGGAAAATCACTGGGCTAGTGCAAAGATCCTATTAACTCTGAAGCGGCACCGCCCAGTCGAGACTCGAACATACGACGAGTGGCTTGTTGGGCCAGCAGTGTATCCCGGAGTTAACTTGGCAGACAGGCATAATGCAACGTTGATGCTTGCAATTATTAACGTGTGCGTGATGATAAAACCAAACACGACTGAAGTGCACTCTCTTGATACTCATTTGCAAAACAGCTTGCTTTTTTCATTGGGCTCGAATTCTTTACTCTTTCCTTGTATTACGTGTGTGTTATTTCCTGTATGATATAAGTGACCGTAATAAGAATATTATAGAATTGTTAGGAATCTAATGTACATTTTTCATTCTCATTATCATAGCAGGAAATAAAACAAACAAATGCTCGTTTTGTATTGTTTTATGGTAAGTGTCAACATAATTCTAACATTCTAATGTTTAAAGCATTACCTCAACATACCATAGCAAGCTTCCCTAATAACATACTCATTATAAAACTGTACAACTAATTGTTATACAACTAATGTGAGTCATTAATAAATTGATTTAAATAAAAGTATCGTAAGTGTGCTACTTGGGTAAGTTGAATAAGTATCATGTATCCCTAGGTGATATGTGCATTATTCAGTTTGTCAACATTGTCGATGATTCACAAACTCTGTTTTGGGAAAATCGTCAAAAGAATACTATTTACAAACATTTTGGTGTTCTTTTCCAGACCAGATAAGCCATTTTACCGTTTATTCGATATAAGCTGAGATATCGCAAAAAGAAATATGATTTTACCAACTGCGACATCTAGCGGGACAGTTCTGAATTTGACCGATCATTTTCAAATTCGTCTTGTCTAGACACACAACTTTGTCAAAAACCGCCACTTTCTATCGTATCATGGTCATGAGATATCATCATAAGATTATAATTTGACCACGCGCGCCACCTACTGAGACAGTTTCAAACTTTGTTATAAATTTCCAAATGTGTCTTGTTCGAACAAATAACTTTGTAGAACACAATAACAGTCTATCTCGTCACGACTCTGAGATATTTCAAAAAAACTCAATATGCTCGTTATAAGCGCCATCTACCGTATCAGTTCCGAATTTTGTTATCCGCAGTCAGATTGATCTCGTCCAGATAAACAACTTTGCCAAAGACAGCAATCGTCTATCTCTTCTCAGCCCCGAGATATTAGAGATTCTAGTATCGAGATTCTAGAATCATTTGTTTTGGTCGCCATTTGCGCCATCTAGCGGATCAGTTTTCAAACTTTATTGTTCGTTTCCAGATGCGTCTTAAATTGATAAACAACTTTGTCGAAAACCGCAACCTTCTATTTCATGTCAGTCCTGAGATATAGGCAGTATTATTCGCTGTGTACTCAGTACACGACGCGACCGCTTATGTAACTTTTTTTAACGCGACCGCTCTAAGGTTAAGCGGTAGCCTAAACAATATTCAGGAATTACGTTGAAACTATATTCATTCGAGACAAGATTTTTATACCAGTTGATAGAATAATATTTACTGAATATCGACGTGTATTTTGATGTTAACGCTTAAATGCGCACGCTGAAAAAAATTATTTTAAAAAAAACTTACTTATCTAAAGGCGGTAGCAATAATTTACTTTGCGGATGTTTTTTTACTATATTGTTTTAAAGCAACATTGCGCATTTAAGGGTTAATGAAACGCTACTGAATTTGAGTTATGGGGGGCTCCGTAGCCGCAAGGTTACCGAGTCTGCTTTGACAAGCGAGAGGTCGTGGGTTCGAATCTTAGTAGAATCAAGCCATTCGATGTCAAGTGACTTTAGCATGGGTTTATTCTCAGGCCCCTTCATTTACCCTTCCTTCGTGCTGAATTCTATATTTACCCTCTGAAGCCTCTTGACAGTGCAAATGTCCCTCCTATAGTTAAGTGTACTGGTCAGAGGTACGAATGAGTCCTCGCCAGGGACGGCTATAATATGGGATAGTGCTGGCAGCGAGGAATAAGTGGGTAAAGTAGATCAAGCTTAGAAGGAAGGGTAAACCCCAATACACACAAGCACGCATAAATTTAATAAGCATATCGCTCACTCAATAGCGATTATAGCAAAAAGAAATGCAGTGCATGTCATACAGCAAACACCCGGGCAATATTACAATAGATCAACTATACTGGTCGCAGTAATGGGTCCACACACGAAAAAAAAAAAAAATTTGAGTTATAGTCGCGAGAAATGATGATGTCGCTGCGGCTAAATTAAGCCCATTTTCTATAGTGATGTCTGTGTTTTTTAAATTCGACCGGCCGAAATAGCTTGCACAGGGATTAGATACTTTTCAAAAATAGATCAAAAGAGAGACATTCATCGGTCTCCAACGTGTCGCTATTGCCTAAATACCGGCTCATTGAAGATAACTAGTCTTGCAGTGACAACAGCTTGCTGCTGGCGCTAGTGTATGATTGAATCGTACATATACATTAGCACTAGAAGCAAGTGGTTGTCACTCAAAAACTAACTATGTCAATACGATAGAAGAGTTTCAGGCGCAACTGTATCACATCTTGGTAATAGTGTAAATAAAGCACAATATACTGAAATTAAAAGCAAAATGCTGCAGATTGCTAGTGTATGAAAATTGATTTATATTTTCATATCAAAGGGGAATTTTTGTGTTCTTCCGTGATGAAAAGAAGTAGAATTGTTCTGTGACATCATATTCACAGCTGTTTAGTTACTAGAATAAGTAAAAGTGATTATAACCTTTACGTCCCCGACATCAAAAATGAAGGTACTTTCAGTTACACTTTTGGCTCTATCTCCACTAATTTTCAATCGATTTTTATGAAACTAGTCTTAAAAGAACCACATTAGATTGGCCTTTAATGAAAATATATGCAGGTAAATTATGGTTCCATTTTTCCGGAGATATTCCAGATCGCGGTGGGATTTTTTTTGACGTCATAAGTAACAGATGAAATAAAATTAGAAATCTGTTTAATTGACAGCGCAAAAGTTATCCATTTTATTTGTAGTCACTAATAATGACTTGTACACTATCCTGTAGAGCGTTGGCTTACGCCTCACTCTCCGGAACATCCGTTGTCGGTTCAGATGAAATAAAACGAAATTTGCTGCTGCCATCTCATTTTGAGTCAGTAATAATGAATACATTATACTGTAGAGCATTCGTTCATGCTCCACACTACGGAACCTCCGTTTAGAGTACTACCAGAACCTAAAACTGGTCATTTATAAATTGTAAAATAATAAAGAAGTGTGACAAATGATGTATTCAACTACGCTATTTTCTAAGACAAATTCTTGGATCAACATTTGAATGTTTTAAGCCAATCTGGACGTTCCGGTATATCTGTTGTGTTAAGATTAGTAAAAACTAAACTTACAAAAAGTTGCGCGTATTTCCATAGCTACGTAGCGACCGTTCCGCTGCTTCAGAAGCTGAAGTTTATGAGCCTCGAAGCGATGATCTCGCTCTAAACTAAACGGGGTCGACCCTATTCAATTCTGCGGACTTCTTTACACAAAATAATTAGGTTTTTCCTGTTTTGTTTTTTCAAAACCTGGCTTGGTATAGTCCAAAAAGGGTAAAAAATGTTAAAAATAGGGGAAAATGAGCAAAATGGGGCACTTCCCGATGACAAACAGGAAAGCGGTGGGCACCATGCGATTCTCCGGAAAATTTTACATAAGATCACCTACATTTTATCAGCCTGCAGGCCATATCTTAATTGCATCCGTTTTTCGGCTTGTTTTTGCCCATAGTGCAATGGTATAAGATAAGGCCGAACCCACACAATTGTGTAGGTTGCTAAATTTAGCAAACATTTATTGCAATGTTACCGCCGCCCGCCACGGTATAATCTAGCGCGACTGAAGCAACCAGAGGTCGCCGAAAACTACGCGTTATCTCTCGAAACCGCGCTGCCGGAAGAGAGAGAGCTGGATGAAGCCCCTCTTGAAGACTGTTGGAATGCCGTGAAAACAGCCATTAACAGCGTAGCGGAGAACGTCCTAGGCAGTGTGGCACCGAATCGACGTAACGAATGGTTTGACGAGGAATGCCAGCAGATATTGGATGAGAAGAACGCAGCGCGGGTACAAATGCTGCGTAGAGCCACCCGTCAGAATGTGGAGCGATACAAACAGAAGCGGAGGCAGCAAACCCGACTCTTCAAGGAAAAGAAGCGCCACCAAGAGGAGAAGGAGTGCGAAGAACTCGAACAGCTGTACCGCTTTCACGACACACGGAAGTTCTATCAGAAACTCAACGGATCTCGCAAAGGCTTCGTGCCGCGGGCCGAAATGTGCAGAGATAAAGATGGAGGTATCCTGACTGATGACCGTGCGGTGATCGAAAGGTGGAAGCAGCACTACGATGAACACCTGAATGGCGTGCAGGCGGAAGACCATGATAGCGAAGGAAGTGACCACATTGGTGCAGCAAGCAACGAAGATGTGCCACCCCCATCGATAAGGGAAGTTAAAGAAGCCATCCAGCGGCTGAAGAACAACAAAGCAGCGGGAAAGGATGGCATTGGAGCGGAACTTATTAAAATGGGCCCGGACAAGTTGGCCGGCTGTCTGCATCAATTGATTGTCAAGATTTGGGATACGGAACGACTACCGGAGGAGTGGAAAGACGGGGTTATCTGCCCTATCTACAAGAAAGGTGATAAGCTGGATTGTGAGAACTACCGAGCCATCACTATCCTGAATGCCGCCTACAAAGTGCTGTCCCAAGTCCTCTTTCATCGACTATCGCCAATAGCCAATAGATTTGTGGGAAGTTACCAGGCCGGCTTCATGGAGGGTCGGTCTACAACAGACCAAATCTTCACCCTGCGGCAGATCCTCCAGAAGTGCCGCGAATTCCGAGTCCCCACGCACCACCTGTTCATCGATTTCAAAGCCGCATATGATAGCGTAAACCGACAAGAGCTATGGAAAATTTTGGACGAAAACGGCTTTCCGGGTAAGCTTACTAGACTTATCATGGCTACGATGGATGGGATCCAGTGCTGTGTGAGAATCTCGGGTGGATTGTCGGACCCATTCGAATCTCGCAGGGGACTTCGACAAGGAGATGGTCTTTCCTGCCTGCTATTCAACATTGCGCTTGAAGGTGTTATAAGGCGAGCGGCGATCGAAATGCGGGGCACGATTTTCAATAAATCCAGTCAATTTATCTGCTTTGCTGACGACGTGGATGCTGTCGGCAGAACATTTGAGGCGGTGGAAGATCAGTACACCAGACTGAAACGCGAAGCAGAGAAGATTGGATTGCAGATAAATACGTCTAAAACGAAGTATATGCTGGCGGGCGGGACCGAGCGCGACAGGGCTCGCTTGGGCAGCACCGTGGTAATCGACGGGGATGAGTTCGAGGTAGTCGACGAGTTCGTATACCTTGGCTCGCTGGCAACAGAGGACAACAATACCAGCCGTGAGATTAAAAGACGTATTATCAGCGGAAGTCGGGCCTACTACGGACTCCACAAACACTTGCGGTCGAACAATCTGAGCCCCCGTACAAAGTGCACATTGTACAAAACGCTAATTAGACCGGTTGTCCTCTACGGGCACGAAACGTGGACATTGCTAGAAGAGGACCTACGAGCACTCGGAGTTTTCGAACGGCGGGTGCTAAGAACCATCTTTGGCGGAGTGCAAGAGAACGGTGTATGGAGGCGAAGAATGAACCACGAGCTCGCGCGTCTCTACGGCGAACCAAGTATTCAGAAAGTGGTTAAAGCTGGACGGATACGTTGGGCAGGACATGTTGCTAGAATGCCGGACAACTATCCTGCAAAAATGGTTTTCGCATCAAATCCGGTAGGAACAAGACGAAGAGGGGCACAGCGAGCGAGGTGGCAAGACCAGGTGGAGCGAGATCTGGCGAGCACTGGGTGCCCGCGGAACTGGAGATCAGTTGCCATGGACCGAAACAGATGGAGAAATTATACTGCGCAGGCCTTGTCATAAGACGTTAGGCCAATTAAGTAAGTAAGTAAGTTATTGCAATGTGTAGAATACACTGGTTTTGGTATCTCGAGCGATAAAAAAAAATTATATTGATCCAAAAACCAAAAATATCGTAACTAAAACCCTCCGTGCTTAAAGGGATATAGTATAACAAAAGTAAAAATGTTTTTGCAATCATAAAAAACTTTGAACGTCAGTTTATTGTTTTTTTTCTGAAAAGCTCATTACAATTTCGTTTTATTTGGTAATAAAATTATTAAAATCGGGTCAATGGTTGTAACCTCGAGCTAGCCAGCGGAAATCCCTGGTAGGGAGATAGGTCAAAGATATTTACAGGGGTGTCTGATGTAATCCCTCTGCATCAAACACCTATACTTACTTCAGTAGGGAGGTCCCCGTGTCACTCGCTGACAACTATCAAGGTGAAGCAACACGAAGTGGAATCTCACGACAATGAATCTCACAGACGCTTCTGAATATTCCCGATTTGTGAACCTAGACAGATAGAGGATTGTTGACTCCTTTTATGAGTCCGACTAGCGAAAAGCAAACGAGGAGTAAAATCTATCAATTTCAAGGCTGCACTCAGTGCACAGTGACTAACTATCTTGTAACTTTAACATTGTACAATTTATTCTACAAGGTACCATTTTGAGCTCATTTTGGTTTGTGACTTAACTAATTTACTTGCGGTTTTGGGCATTGATGGTGGTATACTTCCGGAACGCTGCTCCAATAAGACAATGGCTGTCGTAGCCACCGCCGATGACTACTCTGGTCGCTGAATGATGGATGCACTGGACAAAGCGTGCTTACAAGATGGCTGATACACGGCATGACGAGGCATGCATAAGATGGCAGATGCACTAGACGGGACCACGTGTGCACTGGTTTACGGAGGCACTGGTCACAACATGCACTAGATGACGGATGCACAGGTCCAAGTAGGCACTAGAGGACTGGCGCACTGGATGACGGAGGCACTAGTCGACGGATGCACCGGTTGAAAGAGGCACCGGCCTATTGTACACGTGTTCCTGGATCTGGTCGGTGCTACAACGAATAATTGACACGTTGAACGCAGCCGACAGTTGGGCCGGCCTTCACTGATTATCGAAGACAGTTGAAGCGGTTTTCACGGAAAACCCGCCAAAACGGAACGCAACCTGGGGTAGTTGCAATTGCTAGCAGTGGTAAGCCAGGATAACCACCGCCGAAACTCGCTGCGTCCGATTGAAGCCACTCACGTCACCAGTTAGTGATGAATTTAGCGTATCACCAAAGACCATTCACCAACTCGTTACTGGCCGTCCACAAGATGATTAGATACCGGTGTGCGTCCGGGTTGTCCACTGTGCCCATGGAAATCTCGAAAAAGATCAATAATACAAAAGAAAAAGGTCCGCTGGACCTGTCCAGCGCTATTAGTTTCATTTAGTGTTACTCGTTTTACCACCTTTAGCCCATTCCGCATATCAACGTTACTTATAAGTATTACAATGGATTTACCTTTTTCTAACACAATAGTTATTTTAACACGAAACAATAACAGGATTGTCCATATTCAAAGATGATAATTCTCCTTTCAGCCCTTTTGATCTGGCTAAACCATAAACAAAGCATTAACTATTCACCGCCATCACTCAATAGTAATTATTACTGACCGTACTAATCACTTTCTTAAGCACATTATAAATAGCTTGTTTCCGGCTTAATTCTTACTTAGTCACGCTTTAATCACACTTTTAAGCTTACTGTTTTACCTGACTCACTGCGAATATGCGTATTATTGAAATAAAACGTAACCATACGTTTTATTCGTTTATAACGCATGTGCAGTTAATATCGATAATAAACGATTTTTTATAAGTTGTGCTTTTGTTATAGCATTTAATTTGTAAAAAGTTGCATAAATAACAATTCAGTTTCACAATACAATTATTGCGTACTACTCGCACTTGAAATATAACGTTTAAGTACGTTATTTTTAGTGATCAAAATTAACGATATTTTCGATACAAAGGCGATATTTTTCGAAACCTTTCGAACCAACACGATCCCGCGAACACAACGCCTATTCGCAGTGAGTCAGGTAACACAGTAGTGTTCAACCTATCTGTAAGCAAACTCTAATTAATCGAAATTACACCTTGTTAAATTAAACTTTTACCACTTTACGAGCACGGCGCGTACTTCTATCATCTGTCCTAGCTTCTGACAGATCAAAAAAGATTCATACTGTGCGTCGAGTATTTATGTATTTATGGGCTAACTTGTCGGAAGTCGTGAGACGAGACAACATCAACCCGAGTATCGTCGAGAGCGATACTTTGTCTATCTCCACTTCGTAAAACTTCTCTAGCGTAATTCTCAGACGAATATGATCTGCGATGTCTCCCTCACACCCACTATTTTAAGTTTGATGTCTGCATGAAAGTGAGATTACTCGGTGAGTGACTTCTCATTTTAGTACAACTTAGATGACCATCACTCACCGAGTCCATCTAACACCAGGGAAGGACTTAGGGAAATCGACGGAAAATTCCCGCTAAGCACTTTGTGGCAATTCACATTAATATTGTGGCGGACGCCACTGAACCTAAATTTGTAACCAACTGGTTACATGGTTCAAAAGATTACAATTTTTAAGGAAAGAAAGGTGATAACCATAGTTTCTAGCAGAGACGGGGTGTGCCTGTTAGCGTTACGGTATAGAAAAATATCACAAAGGATCATTATGAAATGTTAAAAATATGCGTTACAAAATAAATGACTTTGTTACTTTGCGTATTTGACTTCAGCATTATTATACCCATTCTGTGTATAATTAGGAGCACAGATGCCATATAGTAAACTATAAAATACAGAGAAATATTCCCTGTAATGCATAAATTCATGAAATCATCCTTATTTTCATGCCGAAATGACAATTTAAAAAAAGATAGATAAAACCGGGTCTAAATGGTAGACAAAATCGGGGGTACCTAAATTCGGGTGTAGATTAAACCAGGTGTAGATATAATCGGAATACCACTGTATTACTAATACTACGGGAAGCAATCAGTATTCCAGTTTCCAGACCGATTACCACTCCCACAGTTCAGCCCCATAAAAACACACCGATAGATAGCTCTGCCAGAGTGCCAGCTACAATCAGCTGGAGAATAGATCAACCTCAGTCAATCCTTGCAAAAATCTAAATTCGAACGAACCCAACTGAAGCATATCATGTGTGCAACATAGATGGCATTTAGGTTCTTTATTGATTCGGAACATTTAGGTATAACCGTTTTTTCATCTCGAATGGAGCTTTACGGGTTCTAAGATTGCATATTTATGGGCGCTTTAAAATTCGATTAACTTGCGAACTTGGGGCTGGTAGACGGCGCTTTCGAAGAAAGAGATCGATTAGACTTACAATCGCACGCAAATGGCGCTTCGGCAGGAAAAAGGCGCCTAGCGGTTAGAATAAGTATGCTTATGCTACGAATAACGAAGATCACTTCAACCAACCTCATTTTTCAGCGATTTTTAAATTCGAGTGATTTTTTCGACAACTTTGTTTTTTGTTTAGATTATAGTCACTTTAACCAAGAAATATTTATTAGAAAGGTGCTATCGACTCGACCCTGCATTAGTTTGGTGTCCATTGTGACGTATGAAAGTTCAAGTTTCCTGATACTTATATGGAGATTTGCACATTTTTTTAAGTTTTGCCTAAAATCAAAGAATTTTTATTTTCGATTTCCTATATTTTGAATCTTTATGTTACAGCGAGTGTATCGACATGAAAAACAAGTGGTTTTTATACAAAAAACACACATCCCTGTTGCTTAAATTGTTTGTACGCTTGTACGCTTATCAACTTGGCAGGGCTGGTTCTTGGCAGGGCGGTAGCAACAATTCTGACGTTTTATTCCCCAATATTGAATGATTCTGCATTAAAACATAAGATTTCACGAACGTGTACGATAGTTTTTCAGTTGGTATCGCTTGAACCGCTTATCACGGGTTTGCAGTTTTGATGGGAGGAATTGCTAAAAGAAAACAAAATGTAGTGTTCATAGAACGAATAGCAAGAATTATTATTTACCGTTGTAAACTAATTTACGCCGCAGAAATACCTTCTGAATGTGTGTTAAACTCGACGGCGCAAAATGTTTGAAGCAAATGAACATGTTTTTCATGTCCGTATTTGACGCTCTATTCATAAGACTTTCCGGATAAATTGTCGGACGAAAGCATTTCGTGGGAAGCTGTGGAATAATGTAGTGTTAGTTTTGTAGCTACTGCCTTTCCTTGTCATCAATTTGCACAATCTTCAATCGCGCAACGTACCATTCTGCAGATAAGACATGAAACCGAAGATCAAAATCGTTTTTATTTAAATATACAATAGTTACCAGTCACAAACTTCTTTATATTACATTAGCTTGAATATATATCTAAAACTAGCAGATTTGATTTTTGTCCCGCAGTCCCATACGTTCAACGCACTGTGGATGGCCGCTAAATTACGATTACAGAGCAAACAGTTACAATATGGATCGTGTTTCATCGATAAAAGACTTGGAAGTGATAATGAACTGCAAACTATGTTTTAACGAGCACATAAATGCGACAACTTCTAAGGCTTTTGCCATGCTTGGATTTATCCGCCGTAATTCCATGATGTGTATGCATTGAAGACACTGTACTGCTCACGAAGCGTGCTCGAATATGCAGTTCAAATCTGGGCACCTTATCATGCAACTCAGATTGCTCGTGTTGAAAGAGTAACAGGTGGCAATTAAAATTTTGGATTTTTTTCGCGGCCCTTATACTCAACAACAAACGAACTCACAAAGAAATGAGAGTATGTAGGGTACGGGAGGGTATTTCCAGCCCATTAAGCGGTAGCCTGAACAATATTCAGGAATTACGTTGAAACCATATTTATTCGAGACAAGATTTTTTTACCAGTTGATAGAATATTATTTACTGAATATCGGCGTATATTTTGGTCTTAATGAAACGCTACTGAATTTGAGTTACAGTCGCGAGAAATGATGAAGCAGCGGCTTAATTGGGCCCAATTTCTAAAGTGGTGTCCGTGTTTTTTAAGTCCGACCGGCCGAAATAGCCTGCACAGCAAAACAGATCAAAAGAGAGACCGATGGATAACGTGTCGCTATTGCCTACATTCCGGGCTCATTGAAGATAATTAGTGTTGCAGTGACAACAGCTTACTGCTGGTGCTAGTGTATCATTGAATCGTTCATATACATTAGCACCAGAAGCAAGTGGTTGTCACTCAAATACTAGCTATATCAACACGATAGAAGTGTTTCAGGCGTTTCAGGCCTCGCATATTGGCAGTAGTGTAAATAACGCACCATATGCTGGAATTAAAAACAAAATGTTGCTAATGGCTAGTGAATGAAAATTGATTTATATTTTCATATCAGAGGGAAATTTTTGTGTTCTTCCGTGATAAAAAGAAGTAGAATTGTTCTATGATAGCATATTCACAGCTGTTTAGTTTCTACAATAAGTAAACGTGATCAGAATTGTGTGGTTTCCAAACCATCATCAAGAGCGGATCCGCGTAAGCGATTGCTGCTGGTTTTTTCAGCCTGGTTACGTGCTAGTGGAAAAACAGTGGTTTTGATGTTTATTGAATAAAATTTAGCAAATTACTTACATTTTCTGAAAATAGTTATAACACATTAAACTAGCGCTACATTCGTTTCAGTATTGTTAGATAGCGGTAAAGTTCTTATTTGGGAAATTGCAGCCAAAAAAGGGAATGTATGGCGAAATTAGTAGCGTGCTGGGAATACCCTCCCGTACCCTATGTGATAGCATAGCTCTCTCTCTCTCTCTCTCTCTCTCTCTCTCTCTCTCTCTCTCTCTCTCTCTCTCTATCTCTCTCTATCTCTCTCTCTCTCTCACACACACACACTATCAGTAAATCAGATCTTCTCTATGTATCTTTGTCTTTTTCTCGGGTACAATTTCAGCGTTTATTAATTTGTATTCTTATTTCTGAGGATAAATAACAAAGAACTGGAAGAACTAAACATATCACACATTTTAGTTTATAACAATGAGTTGCATTCGTTCACTTAAATCGTAATTTTGACATTTTCAACAAGCGATGGTCCATCATAAGGTTACCAACGCAAAAAATCTCACCACTAGTGAACCCTCTCCATAAGAAACACACATGAATTCCTATAATGAACCCGCTCGTTATCCTATTGTAAACCCTAAAGGGTCCATTAAAGGAAAATGGACATTCTAATCTGTTTTCGGAAAATATGAAAAATATAGTGATTTGCAACATAAGTAGATATTTTTTAGCTTAATCGAATGTTACTGATATTGTAAGTGTTATTGGTTGGGTATTCTGTAATGCCAGTTTAAAATAATCCATAGAAGAAGTCAACTTGAGCACTAAAAATGTCTACTACTGGTAGTTATACCCTGTCTCCATTGAATGTTTGACATACTGAACAATCAAATTGACGGTTTGTTATGTGCGAGTTTTGATATGTGCGCTTGTGGTATTCCTTCTGTAAAAATATATTTATTCCCGACGGATACGTATTTCGCCTGCAAACTTTCTTTCGACATTTTCTTAACTTTTACGTTTAGAATTTTAGATGACAACTCTTGAACGCACGGTCAGAATATTGTTATGAACACATTTTTCCGTCGATTAAAAAACCCTCCTTTGTGGTTCTCATGCTTTAAAAGCGAAAACTGCCTTGGGACAATTATACTCGTTAGGGGAGAGCCATAGCTACTTTCAAACAGATGGTCGCATTTTTGCTAACAGCACAGCATATAGGGTGATTTATTAGGGGGGCTCCGTAGCCGCAAGGTTATCGAGTCTGCTTTGACAAGCGAGTGGTCGTGGGTTCGAATCTTAGTAGAATCAAGCCATTCGATGTCGTGACTTTAGCATGAGTTTATTCTCAGGCCCCTCCATTTACCCTTCCTTCATGCTGAATTCTATATTTACCCTCTGACGCCTATTGACAGTGCAAATGTCCCTCCTATAGTAAAGTGTACTGGTTAAGAGGTACGAATGAGTCCTCGCCAGGGACGGCTATAATATGGGATAGTACTGGCAGGGTAAACCCCAATACACATAAGCACGCATAAAACTTAATAAGCATATCGCTCATTCAATAGCAGGTTATATACAGCAAACACCCGGGCGATATTACAATAGATCAACTATACTGGTCGCAGTAATGAGTTCACACATGGAAAAAATAGGGTGATTTATGTACAGGCGATTACAGGCGTTACGCGTATGCTATTTTGGACATTACCATTTGATTTTGCCGTGAATGTCCAAAATGGAGTACGCGTAACGCCTGTCCAAAATTCATAAATCACCTTATGCGTAACTAGTTTGTTTTAGAAATTTTGATAGCTGACAAGAGAATGTATGATTTTGGTATATTCATGAACTTGAGTGCATGATATTCTATTTGTTAAACTTGTTCGCTATTAAGTTAATTAATTGTTATTTTAATTTGTTAATTTCTCGCTGAGAACTGAAAACTAGCACTAGCTGAATTCAATTACCCGGTCTATTTTTGTTAGTATTAACTTGATCAATACAAGCTAACGTATAATACATCTTAAAGGTACACAATAAATTGGGATAAATTTGTTTTAGCCTGGCTGTCTATTCTCTGAGGCCACTGTAGGTACCACCAAAACGGAATTCAGCTCCCATTTGACGCAAGTCGATTCAAAATTAGAATTGGATTTCTTTACCAACAATGAATGAATTAAAAAAATCATTTTCGCTAGATATATTTCGCTCGACGCTTCACTCTTACTATACAGCTTCAAATGTTCGTACCAAATATGTACAATGAATAATTCTAAATAAATACTATACATGTAAGCAACTTACCTAGAAATAACATCTCAAAACTTATCGCTACACTAATATCAATGTTGCCCTAACAAAATACACTTTGACAATACCAACTGCCTGCAGTCTTCATTTTTCAGTAATCAATTTTCGCTATCAACGTCGAAATGGTCATTATTTTATCGCCAATCAGATTAGGACCAAATTAAAACAAACCGTTAACTCTAGGAAAAAAAAAACCATTTCTAATGCACAAACTCATTTTGCGTGACAGGCAGATGATAGTTTTGTGGTTCCACAATCACACTGGTGTACTGTGGCCCGTTGTGGTGACTGTGGTGGTGATGCTGTGAGTGGTGATTATGATGACCATTGTTACCATGATGATGATTATTCTGCTGTTGGTGATGATGGCCAGCTTTGAAGTCATCCAAAAACCCATTGTCATGATTGTTGTTATTGTTATTATGAGTCGTACTGCTGGCGCCAGTTTCCGCTGTTGTGCCCCCAACACCATGCGGATGGTGTAGGTTGTGATTGTGGCCATTCAGATGGCCATTAGCAGGTGCGCCATTATTGATATTATTGTTGCTGTTGGTGCTGAAACAGTTCAGACCAAATTGCTGATTCAGCTCGTCGAACGGATTTTGATGCTGGTGTTGTATCAACCCCGTAGTTGGGATGTACGTGGCATTCAGATGAGCTTCACCGTCTGAGCTACTACAACTATTAGAGCTTGCGGAAAATGGCCGAAGAATGTTAGAACTCTCTGCTTGTGGATCGTACGTTTGACAGAACTGGTCATAATAGGACTCTAGAAATTCATTGGATGTTCCTTGAGACATGGACTGGTTTGAGTCCACTATAAAAGTACCCTGACTGTTGTATTGGTGTTCGAAATCCTGACTGCTGGCCTGAGAGGGGTAGTGCTGTTGGTGCATGGCGGCATTGTTTTGAACCATCTGTTGAAGACTGTTTTCGTCATCGAATTGGTGTAGTTGCAGATAGTTGGACATTTCTTTCACCAGCAATGGATTGTGCGGTGGCAGAATTGGAGCCTGTTGTTGTAGAGTCTGCTGTCCGACTGCAGAATGTTGCTGTTGTGCCAATTGCATTGGTATATGTTGAGGCGGTGAAATCGGTGTCACCGAAGCCGCTACAGTAGCTGGTGTAGCGATCGGTGTTTGACTTTCAGGCTTTGGAATCATAGATCCCTGCAGCTCGTTCAAAAGTAGATCGCGTGCCTCTCGATCACTGTAAGTACAAAAAATAAAAAAATAAATGTATAATTAGAATGGTTCTAGTTAACGTACAACAATTTACACAATTTGCGTAAAAGTCTTTGAAGCAGACACTGGATGGCGTCGTATCTCTCAATGATAATAAATATATATATTTTAACCAAAATGAAGAGTTTTATTTTTCTTAATACTAAGAACACCTAAGACCTAACTAAGGTATTTAATTCTGCAATGTTGAACTTCATGCATAAACTATAACATGACAAATAAAAACCAAACAAACATTTTTGTTTAAGAGTAGCTTATTCGACTATTGTACAGTTAATACCCGTTGAACAAGCACTTGATAAGCTACTATATAACAAAATTTTTAACAATTGATCTGACAGAAAATCATCTTTTCCTGAGTTTTATTTTTTAAATCGTTGCTGAAATTTTATTGTACGAAATACAGCAAAGGCAATTACCAAAGCTTTAGGGAACATACCAAACCCGAACCCGAGCTACTATGGAACAAATTTTCACACTTCGACAAATCCTTCAGAAATTACGAAAGTACAACGTACCCAGTGAAGGTCCATTTACAACCGTTATGAAAATTGGCACAAATTTAAGGACAGATTCAGGGACATCGTGAATAAATGTACGGGAGATTCGGCAACTATTATACTTCATTATCTTGATAAAGCGCTAATCGGAAAGACTCAAGAGACCATAGATCAGACTTTAAACAACAATAGTTATGAGGAAGCATGGAGGATTTCAACTGAAAATCGAACATTTACTCATGGTAGTCCAAAGTCACATTACACAGCTGTTGTCATTGAAGCATTGACGGTTAGGAGAAGTTACGCAGAATTAAAGGCTTTACTCGATGTTGTAGAAAAACCGTTAGAGTCTCTTGAATTTCATAATATTAACTGCCCATGGTTTCACAGTTTGCGTAAAAGCCAAAACGATCAACAGGAACTTTTTTGTTCCTGCGCATTCTTAACTACGTAGTATACATGCCCAAAGCTTATACAATAACCCGTATTCTGTATTTCGATCGAATCTTTATTTCGTTCGAGTTGTTTCGAACGACATGTTTTGCC
Organism: Sabethes cyaneus; assembly: GCF_943734655.1. Classification (NCBI taxonomy): domain Eukaryota; kingdom Metazoa; phylum Arthropoda; class Insecta; order Diptera; family Culicidae; genus Sabethes; species Sabethes cyaneus. Next base: position 104,768,682 of record NC_071353.1, on the reverse strand, counting down.
CATTTGATTTTGTTAGCGGAAATGTCATTCGAAAGAACGAAATGCCAATTCGTTCGAAATACAGAATAGCGGTGAACATCTGTTTGTTCGAAAATATACGAGAAATTTGAGAAAATAGAACTACTCTGGTAATCCGCATGATCAGCCAGCATTGTAACCTATTTTTCAATAGCTTTACGCTAAGCTATGAGAATAAACGTTCAACAAACAGTCTGATTATTTGCAGCAAAATATTAAGTGCCGGTCACACCAGCTACCTCTTCAAGGCAGGAATTGTTGGCGACTCCAACTGGGAGATTCCAGGGCCCAAGTGCAAAAGTGTTTTAAAGTACTGGAAAACAGGTTGAACAAATCCCCGCAAACGAAGCAAAAGTATGTAGACTTCATTCGCGAATACATTTAGCTAGGACACGCCAGAATTTTAAATGAGGACGAGAAGAATACTGTTGGAGTCTATTATCTGCCTCACTACTGCGTATTTAAGCCTGGCAGTTCAACAACTAAATTGCGCATAGTGTTTGACGCCATTGTGAAGATAACGACAAATTTGTCGTTAAACGACGCGCTGATGCAAGCGCCCACCGTGCAAAGCCCATAATTCAATATCCTATTAAAGTTTCGTTTGCAGTATGTGTTCTCGACCGATACTCAGTGCATGTATGAACAAGTGATGGTAAATGCCGCGCTCACTAAATATCAGCGAAGTGTGTGGCGAGATAAACTGTGGCGAGAGGCTTGAACAATGTTCCAAATCGAGCGAGAAGCCAACGTTGTTTACTCTCACGCGAGTGAGTATGAGAAGCATAGCATTCAACGCTTACGCCGCACATGCAAGCGTTAAACAAACATCCACCATTGATGTGTGCAGACATTCTGCTCCTTACACACTTGCGCACGCACATCCTCAAATCGTCTTCTTGCATAGCTTATTCGCGAGTCCAATAACTTCTGAGCAATCAGCTGCCCGTGAGGCATAGTGGCGCACTGGGATACAGGTTTTGCATCACTTTTTTCTTTTCTTCTTTATTCTCGCCCTCGATTCTACTTACGGGTGGGAGTTCAAAGCCTCGCGAGTAATCGATTTCAGCAGCTCGGGCTGTAACGAAGGACCAGAGCGACGACCGTAGCTGTTAGCTAAATATACACTCGCAAAAACTCGTCGCAAAGCATGAATAAGTACGAACGAGAGTCCGAAAGATACGCTTATACCGGCGCGTTTGTTAGAATGAGTACGCGTGTGTGAGAAAATTTTCCGAGTCAGTAGTGTGTCGTCTTAAAAATTTCCAACGAAACGTCAAGTGTTGAGCGAAATATCAAAATTGTTAAATCAAATAATGCAGCGATTATGCCAGAAAGAGCTTGACTGGGATGACGCGATCCCCAATGAGGAACAAGCGATCTGGAGGAAGTTGAGAAGTGAATTATATAATTCACATATGTGAAATTAATAATATGAGGATTCCGGGATGAGTCGTAGTGAGTTATCCGGTCACATTTGATATGCACGGATTCTCAACAGTGTCTCCACGAGCTTACGGGTTGCGGTACTTACTTGCTGAGCATGAACGCTTGTGGAGCCGTTCATGTGAAGCTGGTTTGCAACAAGTCGAAGGTTGCGCCGTTGAATAAGTTGAATCAAGAAGAGAAGAGAAAAGAAGACGATTCCGACATTTAACGTGTAGTTCCAAGTTCCGACTCGAAAAAAGCGTTTTTTTACTGAAGAATCCGAACTCCAATTGGACGGCGTTTGTGCGTAACCGTATTGAGAAGTTTCAAAAATCGATCCCGAATGCTGGAAGAATGGATGCATCATCTTGGGATGAAAGACAATTCTGCAGACCTCTTGTCTAGGGGTGTTCAATCAGTATTACCGGCATTAATGAATAATGAACTGCGGTGGAAGGGTCCAGTGGTTTTGAAATCCCCGGAGACAAGGTTCGAGTCAACTGACTGAAGATGAAGAGAAAAGATTGTGTGATCGATGTTTTCACGAAGACTGTTGCAGTGGCGCGGGATTACTGATTATATGAGTTGGTTCAGAACTGTAGTAATTTTCAAACAAATGCAGAGTCTTTATATATGTGAATCGTTTTATTTACAATTGCAGTGGGTACTGTGAACCGACTTGGTGCTCAGCGTAAAAGAGGTAATCTAGCTAGTGATTACCGTGACACATTGATGGTGATGGTGAAGACCGTGCAATATGTGATGCATGCGGAGAAGATAGAGGACATTCGGCGAGGTAGAGTCGTGAGAGGTAAATTATGCTATGTTAATCTTATCTTCGACGAGAAGGAAGGAGTTTTTCGGGTCGGTGGTCGGATTAGGCATTTCTGATTTGAAGCGTCTCGTGATCCTGCCGTAGAAGAACCAATTCCCGAACTTAATACGATTCATCGGAAACAACTATAGGATCAAACAGTTCAACAGTTTACTTGCGAAGGTTTGACAACAATTTTGGCGAGTGGATGCAAGCAATGTTGCTATTCATCGATAAAAGTACTGATTCGGTTCGAAACACACTCAAATGTGATTCCATAACGTCAAATTCTCTGGCAATGCTTTTCTAGCTGAGAATTATTTAATGAGAGTGAGAGAAAAGCGAATTACCACTCACTCTTTTTCATGCGATGATTTGATCGCTAGTGATGCCAATCAAAAACGAATACCTCGCATTTTACTCATCGCGATGAGTAGCTATGATTTATCAGTTTTGGAAAACAGGCAAAAGCGCTATCGGATATTAAATTATACAGTCAAAAAAACATGTACCTAACATTTATGTTGGTTTTTCAGTTCGACTATTAGCACCTGAGATACTTGGAATATACATTTTTGCGACATAATACATAAATGCACTTCAAAACATCAACGTTCTTCTACACCCAGAAGACTTTTAATCTCATAAAATTATTTTAACATGCTATTCATAATTTTTCAACATGCACGTAGATTGCAGCATAAATCTTTTTTTTCGTGACAATGACAAGCTCAAAGGATCAAATTTTGAACAGTAGCCGACGATATTTTTATTGGCAGCCTTCATCGTTAGTCACACAAGAAGAAGATGTATTATTTTTCATAGCTTCGAACCTTCGAAGCACTAATAATAATAATATTGCACCAGGTTTGCATTTCATTGAAACTAAATCTTGAAACCATTTTGTTTGTCCGTGTGCTGCTTGAAGTTACTGGTTGTGTATGGCGTTGCAAGTATATGTTGACGTTTGACAATTTCATAATTATTATATGTGATAGGAATAACGGTTTATATTTGAACGAGCAATATTTCTTTTGTAATTTGCCAAAAAATATGTTTGTTTACGTTTCATCGCAAAATACATTCTCGGTTGGTTGGCAGCGATTAACGATGGTTAGCGATGAGTGTGAGACAGAGATGCCGAGCGATTATTTTCGAGCGTAATCAATTCATATTTTGCTCACCAGTTTTTGCTATAGTTACTATATATATAGTTCGGCGGATAGAAAATCGGGAGCCAAATAAATGTCAAAAGCGGAGTCAAAAGCTTTTCAAAATCCAAAATGCAGGAGTAATGTTAAAAAAACACACTTTATTTTCGTAGAACTAGTCATTTTCAACACCCGCCAGTGATTATTTTTCGTAAAAACCTGCACATTTCACCATAATTTCAAATTTAATTTCATAAATCAGGGATGCCAATTCGCCTGGTTTTCTATCCGCCGAACTATATATATAGTAACTATAGTTTTTGTGTCGGCGATTCATCGCGAGCAATCAGGATACGATAGAGCTGCCAGTTGATAAGATTTAAATCGCTGATGAGCAGATGATGAGCCTTCATCGTGATGAAAATTTGCAACATTGGATGCAAGGTGTACGATCAATCGTGTATTAAGACAGTGTGCGAAGTATTTTCGCGCAAAACCGAAGGATGTCACATAGTATATCGGAGATTTGCCGAGTGTGAACGTTACTGCTGCTAAACCATTTCTGCGAACTAGCGTTGATTACGTCTGGCCGTTCCTTCTGAAGGAAGACCGCGTAAACGCACCTAAAAAAGCGTTTAAATGTGTTTTTGTGTGCTTATGCACCAAAGTGGGTGCTTTGACAACGGATGGTGTTTTAGGAGCGATGAATCGTTTTTTCAGTCGGAGAGATAATGTAGCCGAGATACGATCAGACAACGGTACGAACATTGGTGGCGCTGAGCGTCAGGTAAAGGAATGGAGAAGCTTGTTAAAATTGCAGACGTTGGCAAATAAAAGGTGTCAGATTGCTGCCAGTCTCGTAGTATCACTTGGAAATTTATATCACCACGGGCTGCCCGTCAAGCAGGTTTCTGGATGGCCGCGGTTAGGTCCGTTGAGAATCACTTGGGCAAGGTTCTTATTGAATCGTGTCTGACGTATGAAAAAATGTGTAAGGTACTCCAAAATTGGGCAATTCTTAGTTTGCGCCTAATAGTTCAGCAGAGCGATCATCAAGCCTTGAGTCCAAAACATTTTCTAGTAGGACGTGAGTTAACAGCGATTGCGGAACCGTTCTCTGACGGTCTGAAGGAGTCGGCGTTGTCCCCATGCCAATTGATTCAGAGGAAAAGGCAAGCGTTTTGACGTCGTTGGTCTGCCGAGTACGTGACTGGTGCACAAAAACGAGGCAAATGGCTCAAGGATTCTACCTTGCTGTGTAATGGTTTGTTAGTTCTGCTGAAAGAGGATAAATCTACCTACCAAAGGGGAAAGTTGCTGAAAACATTGCGATAGGCACCATCTAAGGAATGATGTCTGACACAGTTCACCACGTAACCACGAGCAATTCCAGCTTAAAACGCTGAAAAAAAACAGAGGGGTTGTGTACAAGACACGACCGCATATATAGGTGACGCAGGACTACGTAAGTCTCTTTGTAGTGATAGTAGCATGTATTCATGCTTGTAATCATTCGATTCTTCATGTATACCTGCTATATACAACATATATACATGCTACATGCGTTGTATGTAACATTTATCAAAGTAGTAACATTGCATACGTTCAATTCTCCAAAGATTGTGCATTTGAAAACAATTTAACAAAATCAAGCACACAAACTATTGGTTTCCTGCTACCTTACTGAAATTAAAGATTGTTTTTATTATCCATGGTTTCCCATGTTGAAGGGATTTTACCAATTCAATCCTATTTTATCAACAGCACATCTTTTCAATACACTTCTAATGAAACGATAGGCATGCGTATTCACGGGAAACTAGCAGTCATTGACTTTTCGTCGGAAAGCCCAATTTCGGAAGCAGTTTTCGGCCCAAAAGCGGGATTGTGTTTATAAAAATGTATATATTGCATTCTTCTTGCCAATCTGAACACAGCGAATTATTTTCATAAACCGAATTTTTGTTTCAAACAAAAAAACTGCTTTTGAAATTGGCAGAATCGATGGTGACTAACTTCACCTTCATACAGAGTCGTATTATAACCGAACACTACAGCTTTTTTTTCAACACAGATATCAAATTCGCCGAGGTTTAATCGTCTCGCAGTAAAGAATTTGCGATCTGTTGGGACAATGAACTTGTGTCACTTTTTCTGGCACACTTCCCTAACACAGACATCAAATTGGACTAGGTTTAATCGCGTTCGTAAGAAATCTGTTGACACGAGGGGGCTTTGTCACTCTTTCTGGCGTACTTCCCAAGCAAGGACATCAAAATGGTCTAGGTTTAACCGCGGTGTTAAGAAATCTTGTTGAAATGAGGAAACTTGGTCACTTGTTTTGGCTTACTTCCCAAGCACAGATATCAAATTGGTATAGGTTTAGATCATCGCAAAGAATCTTCCAACCAATCACGAAGCGAGAATTCTGGTAAAACATAGGCTCATTATTTTCAATTTTTCTATAGTTCAACATCAAGAATCCATACTTTTCTTCATTTGGGTCAATTCTTATAAGGTTTTCCGATCGATTGGTGTAAGAATATTGAAAATCGATCGGAAAACCGCTGAGCTATTAGCGCTCAAAACCTTTCATTTTCCGTGACGCTCGCATTTTTCGATTTTTTGGAATGACACCCTATCTCAAAACTTGCCGTAAGACGTAGTCCTACGTCAAAAGGCCATTTTTGACTCGATTATTTTTGATTGGAATGAAATTTTCCTGATGTGTTGGGTACCACGCAAGAACTCATTTTTCACTAATTTTGATTTTTTTCGTCAAGAGTAACTTTTTAAAAGGGCGTATTTAGAAATGAGATTACTTTTTTTCAAAACATAATATCTTGAAAACTACTTATTTGATCAAAATGGCGTCAAAGGGAAAGTTGTAGGAAATTAAAGAAAAAACTTTTCAAAACCATGATAAAAATTATCAATTATCTCAAAAGCATCCCCTCCGATTTGCATAATTTTGTTTTAAAGATAGTTTTAATTATACCCCAAAATTTGGTGAAGAGCTATCGATGGACACGATTACGGATTTTTTTTTAAAACTAAAATTTCACAAATATTCCAAATTCTGCAGTTTTTGGTAAAACTCAAACAAAATCAAATTCTACGTATCATTTTGAACAAATTTAGGTCCTTAGGTCCAGCCGTTATTGTTATTGCAAATTTAAAATCTAAAAAGAAAAAAGCATGCATAAAACCATAAAATGTCAATTATCTCAAAAAAATCCTCTCCGATTTGCCTATTTTTTTTAAAGGTAGCTTAAATTATGCCATAAAATCTGGTGGACACTCTTTCGGATTTTTTTTTCTAATTTTGAAGTTAGGCAAATTTTTTAAAAATATCCAAATTTAATTTTTTTTGTAAAACTCAAACAAAATTAAATTCTACGCGTCATTTTGAACAAATCACACATAAAAACCTTTTTCTTAAACCTAGGCGTTCTCGAATTATTGCAAATTTACCCACAGGATGGAATAATTTCAATTGGAAAATTTCATTCCAATCAAAAATAGTCGAGTTAAATCGTTTTGCTAATTGAGCTGGAATCGCTCAATAGTGGCACGTTCATTACACAATTTGTTTGTTGCACACTGTGGCACCCAAGTGGAACCTTTTTAACATCCAAACTTTAAAATATTGGAAACTTGCAAAAAAATATTGCAAACTGAAAAAATGAGCACAAGTTTGACGCGATCGGCACCTTTCCAGCACAATAAGGCACACAGTGAACATAATTGGCACGCATAAGGTGCATAGACACGGCAAAGGCGGGCATCATATGAGTGGTAACTGTGCGAACAAGTGACGGACCTGTAAGCGAGCAACGACAAATATAGCTGTATTGCCGGTTGAAGATGAAACCGCGTTAGCGAGCAAATCGAGCCATCCGACTCTTGAGAGAGAATGTTGACAGAAAAATTTAACGATAGTTCAGCTCGGTGATTTATTTGTGTTACTTTAATTTGATTCACCGCCAAATCCCTGAGCAAACATGTAGCGAAATCTGGTTTTTTCAATAACCCTATCGGAACGAGGAGAATTTATACCTTCCTTATTATCAATTTTCATAATTTATCAAAATAGACTGCTTTTTCATGACTACTCGTATGAGAAAAATTTCAGATCCACACAATTTCAGATTCACATTTTAGCCTTTGATTTTACACCTTTACCTTCTCGTAAGAGTACTATGTCTAAGTCGAATTATGAATCATTTTTTGTTAACGATATTTACGTCACTTCTCACTTGTGAAGGTACATTATATGATTTTTGTAGCAAACGAAATTGTAAATTACATGTGCCTTTTTAATCGAAACTTTTTCAGGTAAAGAACCGCATCGATTGACGAATTACATCAATGTCATCAACGTAAACATGCATATGCTTTTGCAGTACCTACCTTAACACATAATTCACGCTGACGATGCAGAGCGGCCGGGAAGACCGGTTATTGTGCACGACGGTGGCATACGATTGCACCCACGCCCAACCGCCGCCCTTTGTCAGGAATCGATAGTATTTTGTCGTCACTTGTCCCTTGTACATCACTGTTTGTCACGATAACCGCACCGAAAAGTGGTAAAGGAAAAGAGAAAGAAGAAATAATGAAATTTGATCCGCCCCCTATTTTATCGCTCATTAGCTGGCGCAGTCTCCGCTGCAACGCGTTTGTTTATAGCAAACAATATTATACTTACGTATTTGGTGAGAATATCGCATGTGCAGGATGTCGGATGCATGAATATACTGGTATAGTGTTTTCTCAATCAATTCCTGCGGCTCGTAACCAATCAACTGCAGTACTCTGTAAAGGAAATTGAAAAAAGAATATACGGTTAGGTCATTCAACGAGAAGCCGGAAAGCAATAGACGCCTATAACATGAGGGCAAATAGACAGCCAAACGCAAAAGGTAGCTTCCGTATCAAACAAGATTTGGCACGTCTCGCGGATTTGATTGGGTAAACAACTAGAGACAACCGGAGCCGGTAAGGAGAACCTTTCGAGTGTAGTAGGTACGTTGGCATTTGATAGCTTCAGATTTACCACGACGATGCAGGAATACGGTCCGATATTTTTTCTTTGTTTGAACACTTGCTTACTTTCGTTTCGGTAGCAACTTGTGCACAGTAGTGGTTATCAAATTACTGTCTCATGTTTCAAACTTTAGTATGCATATGGACGTGAATCGTAGCGTCGATACTGGGGTAAGCGCGCTTATTGCCAGAACTGTTTTTTTAGCGACTAAAGTATGGCTTGTTTTAATATTTGCAGTAGATCTGCACAAAAGCCATCAATAACAGGTGATTTTACCTCTTCTAATATGACAATGTATCATGTAATAATGTTAGCTCCTGCATAAAATTGCATTTTTTATTATCATATGATTTAAGATCAATAACATCATGATTGCATTTTTGTAGCATAAATGTAACTGCACTTGAAGCTGGCTAGAGGGACACCCTTAGCTACGTGGCTGACAATACAGAGACTATAGGTTACAGAGGCGACGAGGCACTCAAAATCCGCTAAAATTTGAATCAAAACGGAGAGTTTCCTTTATTTGTGATGATACTCTCCGTTTTGATTCAAAATTTAACGGATTTTGAGTGCCCCGTCATCTCTGTAACCTATAATCTCTGTAGCTGACACGACGATCATTTTTGTTTGCTCAAGTCTACTTTCGCGTTCACCCTCGCACCGATATCACTCTTTTCAATCGAATTTTATCTTTAATTAAAGATAAAATGAACAATTATATCATAAAATAAAAAACTGATAAAACTGTAGACGCTTAATTTACATGCATCGTAAGTAGTGGTATCGTAAATGAGGCGTTGTAAGTGGTTAAATGAGACATCGTAAGTGGCCGATCAGAAAACTAGATAAGGATGAAGGTGTAAGCGTCGGAGCAGTTCAACCCGAGTTCAAAAAGTATGGAGAATAGTACACTTTCGAAGATTCCTTTGGAGGTGGTACAAAACCTGGTCTGGCTGACCCTACGATGAACAGGAAGACAAGGAATTACTACAAGCGGCGTCCTTCGGTATCAGTACGAGATGTGGTCAGGCTTCTGCCGTGCTCTGCAAAAAATCTCAATTCTCGGCGGTTAACTGGCAAGGCCCAGAAGACGAATCGATTTGCTCTCTATCAGTTTCAGTTTTACCTTCTCCGACGCGACGAGTTTTGTTTTGCTTTTGCTGTGCTTTGCTGCTTTGTAGAGCATCACTTTGGTTTCATCTCTCTTTTTCTACCGGAACGCTTCTGGATGCATGCTCAGGTCACGGAGCAAATCGTTCCAGTCCATATAATTGCCTATCGCATATTCTCTTTGGGACACGGAGCGAATAGTCTCGTGTCTCCAGTTTGCGAAGAAAATATTACCTCTGCTTGTTGTTGTGCTCCTTCTGCGCAAGATAAGCGGTCGTAAGCGAAAACAGTATTCAGCCATCGTTCGGAGGGAGAGGAACGGTTGAACAGAAAACGAAAGCACTTGATCGTTGTGAGAAGCAGAGTGCTCTGCCTTTGTATGCATAAGATGAGCAAAGTGAAGCCTGGATGTGGTGAAATAACTAGGTAGGTACCTCAGCGTGTAACGTTATGCGTGTCAATTAGATAACAGGCATGCAGACCCGTCGGAAGCAGAGGCAGCCAAAACGAAGCATCAAATAGGCTGAATCCGTGAAATGGAAGGTTCGGAAGCTGTACGACAAACGGATGACTCAGAAATCGGGGTTTACTATCATGGATGACGAGACCTGCATAAATCTCTGCCGGCACTGCGATTTTACACCTCTGCGGTTGTATAGGAGAAGGACGTTCCTGAATCACATCCACAAAACCTCCTGGAGATTACCTGACCAACGAACTTCGAATCAAATCGACCATATTTTCTTCGAGGGCCGGTTTTCTCGAACATCACCAACGTATACTCCCAACGATGTGCGGATATCAACTCGGATCATTACATAGTATCAGTATACTGTGTTCAAAACTATCGAAGGTTGATATTTTACGACAAATCCGCCTCCCTCGGTTAAAAATTCGGCAATTAAACAACCCGCGAGTTATCAAAAACTAAGCGCGTGTATTAGATGAAGATCCGCCTCCCTCGGTTAAAAATTCGGCAATTAAACAACCCGCGAGTTATCAAAAACTAAGCGCGTGTATTAGATGAAGATCTGCCTTCCTCTGTGGAGCAAGATACTTCTACCTTCGGAAACAGATGGAGTATGATACACTAGGCCGTCAACGAGGCCGCAACTGCGGTGCTAGGTGAGGAAACCTAGAGTGCACGACATGATTGGTTTGACAAGGAATGCGACAAGCGATAGAGAGGAAAAAAGAGCTTGGAAAAACTAATCAAGCATATCCACGAGAGAGAATTTGGCCAAGTATCGACGAGCGCGGAATAAGGTGACCATAATCCTGAGGAGAAAAAAGCACTAGAACGAGGACAGAGGTCGTGAGGAGCTGGAAAAACTATTCCGGGTTAATGACACGCGCAAGTTTTACGAGAAGGTGAACCAAACTCGCAAGAGCTGCACACCTAAACCTGACATGTGAGGGACGACGGAGGGGATCTAATCACTAAGAAGTGTATGTGGAGAAATGTCTCATTCATTCATTACAACAGACACAATGAATGGAAAAATCCACGCGAAAGAATGTCTGCAGAAAAGGTTGCTACTCGTAATCAAACGGCATAATAATCCTGGTATCTTTTGGCCTGACCTTGGTTTCTGCCATTAGGTACTCTAAGGATGCGCTAGAGTTATATGAAGCCAACAATGGTACATGTATACCGAAAGACATGAATTTACCAAACTGTTCACAGATTCGTGCTATCGAAACATTTTAGTTAAAAATGGTCGGAGAAAGCACTGTGCAGAAGCTTACGAGTAATGTTGAGAAAAAAGTTAGAGAACTCGCATACCTTACGAAAAAATTGGAACAATACACTATTATCAAATATGTTTGAGAATTAAACGAATTTAAAAAAAACTATGTAATCTTTTCATTTATTTAAGAAAGAAAGTGTATTTACAATTTTCGGAGCAGTCTATATTACTAAGCAATGCCAAACAAATGGGTCAAACCGACCGCTTTCTTATAAACTTTTTGAAAGACAATTGATAAGCAAATTCTTGAACATAAGTCATAAACAATTGGGAGGCTATATCAGTAAGACGACAGCAACTTACCCTTGGTCGAGAAAGATCAGCTTCAGATCCATGCTGGCACGGAACATGAACATACTCTGATGCAGTTTGATTTCGGTGATTGCCGACGGTGGCAGCGAATGGCCAACGGCAACTAGCCCCAGGTTTTGGATGCAACTATGCCCATCGCCGTACGTCGAATCTCCCGGGTATATTCGAGCCTTTAGATATCCGGAACAGTGAATGACCTGAAATTTGTAAGTAGTGAAGCGGTTTTATCAGTATGTAGCATAAGGGATCATAAGTCAGTGCTAGTTGCAACCTTTTCTTTACGTTTTACGTGCTTTTGCATACTAATTCATCACCCCAGTCAAATTTGGAGTACGACGGCGGTTGCAATTTAAAAGTTAATCAAAAAGTGGAATATGTGAACACTTCGTTTGATCTTCTTGGGTCGTAACGAGGTAAAATTGAAAATTGAATAATTGATTAATTGCACAAGAGCTGCTTATGCAAAGAGACTCTGTTTTAAAACTGATTGTATGCATGCATGATGTTTCACGAATTTACCCCTTTCTAGCTCTGTGGCTATATGCTGTGTTATTATTATTGTTGTTTTTGTCCATCAAGGAAAAAGAAGATGAAACATAAAACCGTCGTTTTGCTCAAGCCAGTACTTTGTATGCTCCATTTGAAGTGCACTCAATGTTTGGGTATGGATGTTTTGGCTCCAAAGTCACGTATAATTACTTGTTTCCACTATGAGTACACATATAGAGATATTATACCGATTCTCGTTATGCACACTTTTGTTTTCAGTTCAGGCTGAACAGATTTTCGAAGGCCTCCTTGAAAAGTTGAAGGTTTCAGTTCTAAGAAAATGGTACATAATTGTCGTGGTGATGCACGGTTGATTTGAGCGCTGTATGAACAACTTCAATTGAAGCAACTATATATAATGAAAAATTGAAAATTTTGACATTTGAAAAATTTGCCCTGAAATACTTTAGATCATGATCGTGGATAGATTTTCTGTTCCAAGATTATATTACTATATTTTAACTGACTATTGGCGTCTCTCATCTGTATCATCTATCACTGTATTTACATGTACCTAATTAATTAGACCCTGGAATATTTTCCATAGCTCGTAATAATCACATGGAGTGATCAATTAGAACGCTGAATATTTTATATGTTTATTTGTGATCAAATATTATATACTAAATACTTTTCAGATACTAACATTAAAATGCCAATTGCGATTTGCAGGCTACTCAAGTACAGAACGTTAACATTGGCATCAATGATTCATCAATGATAGTTTATCAACTGCGAAGTGAAGGGTTAATATTGGAAAATGATTCCACCGCCTTCAATAAACATCGTAGAGGCTGAATATCTTAAATTAACTTAAGCTTAAGGGTAAAAATGTAGTCTACAAAGTTTGACGAAATAAATAAATAAATTAAGTTTAGGTTGATTTTATTATACTGTAGGATTTCGAATTTGCCAACAAATGCGTGTCGCCTATGTTGCCAAAATCGAAACCGTGCCGAGACTCTTTTTCGATATGAAAAAATTTAATTTAATGTAAATGCTTTAGAAGTTGACTAAATATCATTAATCAACGATTGCAACCATTTTATGTTTAAAAAGTCCGACAAGAGCTATCCGTCCGGTGCAAATAACTTATTGACACCTTGCGGTAAGACGTAGTCCTACGGCAATAAAAATATTGTTCGAAACCACATAACTTTTTAGCATGCGGAAACTGATTGATATTTAAGCATATTTTGGGCAGAGAAATATCTTGTGTTGCCAAAAACGGATACTTTTGTTGCCAAAATCGAGGCATGCCAAAATCGAACCATGCCAAATTCGAAATCCAACTGTATTTGACAAAACGAGAAGCACAGCTTCTAACTTAGTGATCGACATCGGACGCGGTAAAGTCCGATCGGAACGAAATTTTAAAGTCCGATTTTTTACCGGACCGAGACCGGAACGATGCGTTTCGGAATCGCACCGGGTATTCCTTTGAAAGTCCGGAACACTTTTGACAGTAAAACTGGCAACGGTGGAAACGACGACTAGGACTTGCTATGAATGATTAAAGCTGATTTCTTTTAACTACCTCAATATTGTAAAAAGGCAATAATTTCGCTAAAATAATCCGGTTTTTGTTTAAGGGGAATTGAGCAGTCATTAACTTTTCGTCGAAAAACCCATTTTCGGAAGCAGCTTTTGGGCCGACAACAGGGTTTCTGTTTTTAAAAATATATTCACTGCATTGGTCTTGCCAATCTGAACACAGAAAATATATTTTCATGAGTAGGTATAATGTTTGTTTCGAACAAAAAAACTGCTTTTGAAATTTACAGAATCAATAATGACTCATTTCTCCTTAAGACTCCCAAACCCAAAGTCCAGCAAATCATTTTAGTTTTGGGAAATTAGCAAATATCTGTGTGTCGAACCGCCCCGTTAGCTTCAAGGTACGATACTGGTCTAACCAGCCAGTCGTCGTATGTTCAAATCTCGGCTAGGCGGTAATTAGAGTTAGAAGGATTGAAGAAGAAGAAGAAGAAGAAGAAGAAGAAGAAGAAGAAGAAGAAGAATGATCGGTTTCAAGGAGCCGGAGACCCGAAAGGGTGGGAGAAGCAGCTTTATAAGCTACAGATTACAAATTCCACACATTTAAAACTTTGACGTTTACCTACTTTTTTAAAACTGGTAAATTTGGCATCCGGATAATTTCGGACTTCCGGACCGGAATCGGACCAAAACCGGAACAGAGCCAAATCGGACCGGAACGAAATCGAACCTAAAAAGTTCGTTCCGATTTTTATCCGGAACGGATCCTGGACTTCGATTTTCGTTCCGATGTCGAATCTAACTGCAGAACTTCCTAATCGATGTTGGATGATATGACGCGAAATATCTTCAGATCATCCACAAAAGATAACAAAGAGATTTTTTTAATCACGCAAAAAAAGTGAGATTTTTAGGAATTTTTACTTGAAGTCTAATCATGAAACCCGAATCTATTCTTGCTTTTCATGTATACGTTATTATTTTCCTTGCAAAAATCTTCTAAAATAGGGTCAAATTCGAAAGAATTTTTTTTACCGATTTTCGGAAATTACCTTATTTGTAATGTCACTTTTGTTTCGTGCTAGAAGCGTTAACACTCCGTACACTCTTTTTTCGAGTTCTTTAGGCTGTAAAACCCTTAGATAATTGATTTTATACAAAAAAAAAATTTACTCAAGCTTAACCATTTTTTTGCCCCTCGAAAGCCAATCTTGAAGGGCGGGGAACAAAAACTTGAAAAATAATATGCAATGGCCTTAAATAAAAAGAAAACTTTTCCAATTAAATTCTACTACTACCGTATTCTTCAACATTGATGAAGCCTACAAGTCGTAGGCGAAATACGTATCTGTCGCGAATAAATATAGATAGTAGAATTTAATTGGAAAAGTTTTCTTTTTATTTAATTTCAGGTCTCCGTTGGTTGGTGACGCACTTCTGATAGCCAGATTTCTGGATCTTGACAATGTAAGCCGACTTCGAGACAGACGGTAATAATCTCTCCCGCAGTAAGCGATCGAAAATTGATTAAATCGGTAGCGCAAGACTAAAAGCACAGCTTTCTAAAAGCATCGAAGGGATGTTGTCTGTGCCTGCTTTACTCACGTCGACATTCTCGAAAGTTTTTCGAACCTCTTGCGTGGAGAACTGTATAATGGAGAGATTGAAATCGTAAGATGGCATATGAGTGAAGCAGTTGCTATTTTGGCCCAGTGCGATTCTACTATATACACTTTCAAGACATCCGCAAAGAGCTGCTAGCTGCTTCGTTGCTTCGCTATTAGCAAAAACGTTCCATTCAGAAGACAATTTGAATACTAGATGAAGAAATTCCGAGTGCACGAAATGACTGGTTTGGCGGGGAATGTCACCAAGCGATGGAGAGTAAAAAGATCTTAGGAAACTATCCAAGTATTGTACAGAGGGAGAACTCGGCCAAGTTTCGACGAGCACTGAACGAGTTTGCGACGATTCTGAGAAGCAAAAAAACGTCAGAAAGATGACAGAGCTCGTGAAGAGCTAGAACAACTATTCCAGGCTAATGCCACGCACAAGAAGAAGGTGAATCAAACTCGTAGAGGATACACATTGAAGCCCGGGCTTGTGGTTAACGGGCAGATATACAATACGAAATACCTGCCGGAAGTTGCCACCTTCATAATGAAGTATCACGAAGGAGGATGTGGTCTTCTGGTCGAATCTGGCCTCGGCCCATTATACCAAGAGACCACTGGAGGAGATAAACCGACTGAAGATAAACGTTGTACCGAAGACTGCCAGCCTTCCCAACGTCCCAAGGCTGCAGAATATGCCGATATTCATCTTTTCATCGGCCATGGCAGGGTGCTGAAGAGTTTTGTAAAAGACCTAATAAACGTAGGATATAAAGAAAATTTGTTTCATTAAATTGTCTTTTGTAGTGTTCTCATCGCCATCCGAAATCGCATCCAGTTACTTCCAGTACGTTACGAATAAGTTATCCAGGACTAGATGCGGAGCATGTTGATCAAAGTTCCTAAAAAGGAAATCCAACTGAATGCTGGTAACTGGCGTGGTATCTCGTTGCTTTGTATTGCTCATAAAGTTTTCTCTGTAAGGTATTCTTTCATCGGATCCAAGAGAAGTTTAGCAGCAGGTCTCACAGTAAATGTAGCAAAGACTAAAAGTCTATCCAGCTTTTCACGCGCTATAATGGCAGACGGTATAAATTGTGTTCGTAATATGCGAACAATCTTTTTGACAACTCTGCATCCATCAAATATGGCACTCTTCTTGTGTACGGCAGTGTTGCTCTTTCTTTCGTTCACGCAAAAGAAGGAGAGCAAATATGTGCGAAATAAGGTTTTGCACGGGCGAGCATAACCTCGACAACCTCACTTCTTTGACGTCTATCAGTGGTTTGTTTACATGGACTTGGAACATGGGTTAACATGTTGAAACTGAATATTGCTTAAGGCCTTAACGCCAAGGCACAAAAACTGCCATTCCGAGTAGTTTGGAGGGTGACACTGATGGATAATACGCTTTTAAAACGTTTAACTCCAATTTATGCATATCGCGTTCGCCTAACAAATAGTAAACAAACCACGAATGAATGTCAAATGGGTGAATTGAGTTCATTCCCCAATAGAAAATTTTGACAGATGCTGTTTTACGCATCTATCGACGAAATAGGATGCCGAAGAAATCAACCTATTAATCAACCGACTTCGTCGGATCGCGTTGGGTGGTTGTCTCCGTCACCCGACGCATTGGTATATTTAATCTGTTACCGTCGGGTAACGATTAAATCAGATGATGATTGGTTTACTCTGTACAGAATGATGTTTTGACAGCTAAGTCTGATTGATTTTTGAACAAGGCCAGTTTACTTCTAATTTACTTGTTCTTTATTTGAATAGCTAGGTAAGTATCCTTTACATAAAAAGACAGCTGCATTGAATTTGTAACTTATTATCGCTATTTTAGTTGGAATTTCGCACTGAAAATTATCGTGCGACTATTTTTTCCTATCGGATTGTGGAGCCACACAACGGAGATAGAGGTTAGGTCCAGTAACAAGCTGCTCTTGACTCGGTTTATATCTTCCTTAAAGGAACTCCGTCCGGATCTGCGTCGCCGTCAATGAGGCATGGAATCGAAAAGGTCCTGCGACAAGTTCATCTCCTTTGTCACGATGGGAACGGATTGGTTCTGCGGAGGAAATTGATCGATTGGCTTCATGAAGGATGAGCAGGTTAGTGAAATTAAACTATAGGAGTCAATATAAGTGTTCGTGTATGTTCCGCAGAAGAGAGAAATTTCTTCAATGAACAGCTTTTTTCGATTCCAATTAATTACCTTCTGATCGTTACAGGTTGTCATCGCGCCGACGTCGCTCGTGCTATTTCAAGCAGTCTTCTTCGTTCAACTCGGTCTTGGGCCGCTGGTCGCCAATTCTCAGAAGTCGAAAGTCGCTTTTAAACTGGTCGAGCGATACCGCACGGTGGGCATCTCTGTTCCTGAGGCAGGAGAAGTTGTTGAAGAGGGCCACTTTCAGGGCATTATTAGGAGCATTTTTATTAGAATTAGGTTTGGTTCTATAGACTTCAATATAATGCTCAAATTGATCCACCTATTTTGTCTGTATTGATAAATTTTATGTCCCGAATAATCGACCTATTTCGTATGGTTCCGTAGGTTACAAAATTTCCTCCATCGATTAATCCACCTATTTCGTATGATTTACGTATTTCGTCATCTGATTCCTCCACCGATTTGATCGGCTTTGGTAGGCAAGTTAACTACATACACCAATTAATCCACCTATTTCGTCGGTATATTGACAAATTTTATCTCCCGATTAATCAACCTATTTCGTTTGGTTCCATCAGACACCTTTATTTTATCACCCGACTAAACAGCCAATTTAGTCGGTTTTTGTCGATCGATTAAACATACCGACGAATCGGTAGATCGCCCTGTTAAACTCCCATAAGCGTCGTTGCAACAATCGACCGATTCGTCGGGTCCAAAATCGGGCGATTCAGCCGACGCGAACCTACTAAATCGGGGGAAAAGTAGGGGGGATTTTTTATCGGGTCCGGTTCATTCGTGACGTCACCTTGCAAAACCTTATGTCAACAAAACTATTGCTCTTCTTCTTTTGCGTAAACGAAAGAAAGAGCAACACTATACCGTACATGAGAAGAGTGCCAGATTTGATGGATACAGAGTTGTCAAAAAGATTGTTCGCATATTACGAAAACAATTCATAGCGTCCGCCATTATAGCGCGTAAAAAGCTGGATAGTGATGAACACTGGCAATCCAACCAACTTCACAGTTGCGTAACAACAGGTTGAGCAGGTGGAAACTTTTCAATATCTTGGGAGCCATACAGCGCCCACAGGTGGCACTGGCGGTGCGAAACAGCTGGCGCATTAGCTAGATCACTCTCCAAAACCTCAAATTTTTGACTGAAACGATAAATCGGTATTACTGTACTCCAGCGAAACGTGCTGCGTCCCGGCAGACACTACACAAAGACTGCAGGTATTCAATAAGCGCTTCCTGACAACTGGATATCCAACGTTGAGCTCTATCATCGATGCCATTCATCAATGGCCGACAGAATGGCAGCAGAAATTCAAGAACGGGAACGAGATATGCAGAATAGCACTTGATTGGATTCCGCAAAGATAGCGAAGAACTAGAAGGCTCAGAGGCTCATAGTAAAGCAGCTTAGTTAACGACACCTGTGCTGTTGACGAAAACCTGTCCTGATGACACTTCACAAGTAACATTTTTTTTGTATAACAGCTTATCAAGCACTTGTTCCACCGGAATTAGATGTACAATAACCAACAAAAATGTTACTTGGGTTTGGCAGGTAACCGTCGGCAGTGGAGATCTCTGATTTAATTTTTTCGTTCTCCTGAGCAGGCGGACATGGATCAATAAGTAAGTAAGTCAGTGAGTATTTTACTAATCTTATTGATGTAAAAGTGAGTGTCTCAGGATTCCGTTGAGATATATAAGTTTTTTTTCATAAGAATAAGATTTATCTCTGTATAGGTATTAACGGTTTACTATTTGTTTACAGTAACACCAACCATTCGATTCTTGGGATTTTGGTCAAAAAAAAAAATTTTACTCTAGTGTTCGAGACACTAAGCAAGAAAACTAGTGCAAAATTACTATTATTGCCGCAATCATGCAAATTGCGAGCGGATTTCACAAATAGTTTTTTTTTATGGCAGAAAAAAGATTTGAACAAACCGCGAACAAGCATCAAACCTTTGGTTTCCTTATAAAATATTTTTCTCCCCCCTAAGCATTGTTTTATGAGTAATTTGTTTGATTTTTATAGTAAAAATATATAGATAAGTTAAATATTTAGAAGTAATAGCAATTAAGTAAACAAAACTCAGTCGTGCATGCGTCGGTCGGCATCGTTTTCAAAATGGCGCCCGTCGTACGGCAAAGAAGTGTATAATCGAATCAAAACACTAGCTGATGAGACGCTCGCCCGTGTATATGTCTTTCACTTTGCAAAAAAGGGATGAATAGATAATTACAATAACAATGCAGAGTGCGTACCTTGTAACCGGCATTGGTGAGACCGGCGTTTCGCTTCGCTAGCACGCATTTCATCCGCAGGAAGAACGTCCGCTCGATTTCGATTGTTTGCGACTGCTGATGCTGGTTGAAGTGGTGGTGATGGTGATGGTGATGATGGTGGTGATGCTGCGACGGGTGATGGTGATGATGAGAAGGTGTTACACCGGCGGTAGTTTGAAGGTGGTGTCCGGATGGAGGAGGTACGTTCGCTGTTAGATGGGGAGGAGGTATTTGTCCGGTCGAAGGTGAAAGACCTGGAGGAACATGAGGAGGTGGACCAAGGTGCGGTTGCACTGGTGGCGGATGGATTGATACCGTAGGGGATAAGGAGGGTGCACCGTTGGTGTTTTGAGGAGGTGACTCCGATGGTTGTCCTTGACTAACGACTGCTATGGTGGGCGGTGGGCTGCCCATAGAATGGTGCTGAGCAAGGAACTGAACCGTAACGGTTGCTGCCGGTGGCTGTGCTGGTTGAGGTGGTGGTGTCGAGGATGCAAACATGTTGGGCTGCAACGATAACACCGACGTCATCTCGTCCTGGTCGTAGTTGTGGATGTACTCGTAGATGGAGTTTCCCGTCAACTCTACCTGGCTGAGGCCTAAGTGCACTGACGCCGTCTCCGAGATGTACATTATCTTGCCGTCGGGTGCCACTACGAAAATGAACCCATCCAGCGTTTGCAGCAGATGAGAGCCGAGCTCTTTGATGGCCAAATCACGGGGATTGCTCGGCACATGCTGCGAGCCCCAAGCATCCCCCAGGCCTGTAGAAGAATAATTAGAAAAGAAAACAATCTCGGCATTAAGTGGTATTCATCATTGTTGTTGTTGTCGTCGTCGTCGTCGTCGTCATCAGTTTGCTTCGTCATTGAATGTATAGGAGTCTGATCCACTTGAAAATGTGTTTTTATTTGTCAGCATAATTTTTATCACTTTGTTCGCTTATTATTTTCCCCCTATTGTTGTTACAAGCGCCTTCCGTAACAGGGGTTGCTGCTGCACGGGACGTACACCAGCAACTACCAGCTCACAGTAGGCTGAATCTACAGGACCCTATTAGCAAGCCCAGTAGGAAGTGGTGAGCCGAACGATTTTACCATTTCCGTATGTGTGAGAAAAACAGACTGAGCGGGGGTGAGTGTTTCACGTCAAAGGACCAGAAAAGACTAGAATAACAAGAAGCATACGTTTGGCAGCAGGTCTACCGAAGAGGGTTGGTTTACCCTTGCGGCATTTTCCGCCTGACGGTTGCTGAATTGAAGTAATTGTCATTACAAGAGGCATGAATGAATGACATTAAAGTAGTACAGTATAAGAGAGCATATATTTTCAGAGCCGGTTGTTCTACCAATTCGGAAAAGAAAGTCGAAAATTTTAAAATTTATGGTACCTACACAGATTATACTCTTACTTAATCCTTAATTTGATGGCATTTTTGAGCTATTTGGGGATTAACAGAAACGCAGATCAAATAGAAACTTAATGTAAATGGAAATATTTACATAAAACTCATTCTGTCAGTTTAATTATTCCTCGTGTCGTGTCGAGAGTATTTTATTGTAATTGGTAAAGGGTAAATGTCATTATGTAACAAGTTGCATAAATTTCCCATATTGTCTTCATATTTGTGTCCAAACTTTGGCAAGGCAATAAAAAACTCTAAGTCATTTTTGAATCATAACGCACAGTATTCGCCATGTACATCATCCGTCAGATTTTATCATTCCTTCCACGCTTTTGTGATGAGCGATTGCAAGAACATCCACTAAATAAAACGAATCTTGATTGTCAACTAAATAATTTTTCTCTGGTGATCTTCCTTTCGTGTGTAAAAGTCAAGAATTGAAAGCAAATTATCATAAAATTTCATCCGATAGTATCATACTCCAATTTACGCTATTTCGGATACATTCTTTATTTTCAGGTCGCATCCCTGCATCATGATGCTTTGTTTGGTGTCCCACATAATAGGTGAAGCTGAGCAATCACGATCACAGATAGTCGGGAAAGGTGAACCGTGGGGGGAAACAAATGATTATTATTTTTCCGTACACCCGCTAACCTCCAAGAGCAAACTCAATTATGCTGCTGTCGTGATGTTCCAGGTTATTTGCATACAGCTTTCGATCTCGCAGGGAACGTCATAAAAATTTGAATACCGAAGTGGTGCTTTAGCCCTCAGAAAAGCACAAGGTACATCATGCTAGCTACCCGTTCGGAAACGATTCAAGTGTCAGGACGCGCACCACGGGGCGAAACAAAGTGTGCAATCATTATTATTTGGTGCTTGTTTTATAATAAATTGTCGAGCAGTCGTAAAAAATGCAAATGCTGCTCATTTGCCTCGGAGCTCGGACATTCCGGGTATTGCTAACGTCTGTCTGGCAAGTCTACACACTTGAAGCCATACCTTCGGGAAACACCTGGCGCATTTTCAGGTACGAGGTAGTTAATCTAATGATGGAAGCCTTATCTAGCTGTGATGTGATGGCGCTCGGCAGGGGCAGCAGTTTGGCCAGCTCCAGGAACTCGGCGTTCTCTTTTTCCCGCCGAGACCGAGCAGCGTTTTTGCTTTTCTCCTTCATGGCACAGCGAGTGGCAAGGCCTGCAAAGAAACAGATGGAAATATCGATTCCATTAATTTATTGATGGGCGAAAAACGATGTTAATTAGTTACGATGTTTGTTCGGCAGAACAAGTGCAAATTGATAGCGATACTAAACAGTAGCAGCGATTTTCCTGAGCCGCTGAGCCAAATTTATGGGAATGCAATTTATTTGTTCGGCCAAATTGGTTCTGGTGTGGCAAAATAATCAGCTTAGCCTAGGAGTAGGGTGAAGAACTAACAAAAACTATCAAGCCACAGAGCGAAGTTTGTTTGGTTTGGGATAATGAAAGGAATAATAATGGCGTCGAAGCGGGAGTGAGCAAGGATTTGGTAACTCGTTGAATATATGAGGGATGAATTAAAATAGATTTAATTTCGTTAAAATGTGACGGCATGTGAAACAAGGTCATTCGATTCTAATGTGTCTCATTAATAGCATTGAACAGCAAGAAGATAATATGAAGTAATATCAGATAAAAATAATTTGGTGTTAAGTAAAAACTTTGTAATTTGTCGCATAATATAAATTTTAAATCAAAAATCAAAATTATTATAGCATGTAGTCTTTCTGGAAGCTATAGGAATTTATGCATTTCATTTCAAATTAGATGCGAAAACGCTTCTTTGCGTGACGTTGAACGAACGCAGAATTTGTCACTTTTTGAACTCAATCCGAAATATTACTCAATCCGATAACTGATTGGAAAGACTACAAGTAATGTCAAATGGATAAATACTAGGGCTATTCATTGGTAGGTGGAGTTTTGGTCAACAAATTTATAATAACTTAACAATAGAAATAAGCGCAACTTTATTACAATTGAATAAGCAACTATTCCGAACAAATGTTTGTCGGGTTCGTTTGAGCTTTTCACAATCGAACAGCAAAATACATGCACGTTTTCGCTTCATTTTGTAGGCTATTGGCGGCGCAGCTTAGCCAACGACATCCGGGCTGTTGTCGAGAAACTGTCCTGGTGACAGGTGATATCCATGGCGGGTGACCGTCGGTAGTGGAGATCGCTGATTTTATCCCTTTGTTCTACTGGACCGACGGATATGGACCAATAAAAGGAAAGATCGGGTAATAAATCTCGGTGGGAAGTTAGTCGTATGCTAATAGGGAAGATCTGTTCTCAAAGTTACGAGAGGTTCAGAACGACGTTTGATCTCCATGTTAGGGACGGCTGATTACCGTCCTTGTACCAATGCGGAAATCTAATCTAATCTAAAAAAGTGGAATCGTACGGTGCACGATAGTGCTTCAGCAAGTCAGGGGTTAGGACCACAGGCCTCGCAAGATAAAAATTAATTTCGTAATGAACGAAGAACTCGAAATTATGGCCAAGATAAACGGAATAGACCAACGCGATGAACGTAAATACGCAAATAAGTAAATAAATAAAATACCCAGCCTAACATCGATGATTGGAGGAAGCATGGCATAACAAGTGACCTACGAAATTGGCTTGTTGGCTTTGCAACCTATCACGAACATGGCCGTATATAGTACCTACTTCCTAGGCAAGTACACCAAATCAGACAGGAATACAGATCAAACACGTTTTGATTGATTACCGGCATTTCTCAACATCATTGACGTCAGATCCTATTGAAGTGCTAACGCAGAGTTGGACTTTAACCTGGTGACGCCCCCAAAACTCTACGTTGTGAAAAACATTCGGTGGCGACATCAGCCTAGGTTAAATCTCACACCGTTGGAGCAGCCTGACATCGACGAAACTTACGCACATTCGCTCGTAGCTGTGGTGCCGGAAGAGTCCGAGCTGATCGAGGCCCTCGAGGGAGGGCGGTGTTCCGTCAAAATAGCCAACAATAACGTAGCCGAGTATATCCTCGGGAAAACGGAGTGGAACAAGCGGAGCGACTGGTACGACGTAGGAGGATGATTGATGGGGAGATGCGCAGTGCCACTTTTCAAAACGTAAAAAGACAGTTTCTCGGTCATGGGCTGTCGCTCCCAAATCACCAGTAACACCCGCTGCTCTAGTATCCTCGTCAACAGTGCTAGTCCAACGAGCGCGGGGTCTGCCTCCAAGTCGACGCTCTCTGTCGGGTTCTCTGCTGAATATCGTTTATGCTGAGCTCTCATCCGGCATCCTTGCTACATGGCCAGCCCACTGTAGTATGCCAAGTTTTATTCGCTTCAGAATATCCGCATCTTTCAGTGTTGGGCACCGCTAATTCGCTAATTCGCTAACTGCCCAATCGAGAAACGCTAATTAAAGTTTATAATTTATACTCAACTAGCCAAATTGTTGCTGGTCCATAATTCCAAATGAAGTGCCGCTGTTTATTTTAAAATTATTAAACTGTAAAGCATTTTATCCATTATAATAGGTTTTGATCTTTTATTAAGAAAAGCCGTGTAATATATACAAATTAGTTTGTACAGTGTTACATTACAATGCAAGTTGTTGGGATATGTTCAAAAATAAACAGTGACTATTAATATGCAGTTTGCGATTAGTGATTAGCGAAATTTCCACGATTATCGAGCAAATTGTATCGCTTAGCGAATTAGTGAATTAGCGGTGCCCAACACTGGCATCTTTGTATCCTTGGTATATTCATCTTTGTATCCTTGGTATGTTTATGTGTCTACGCCACACTTCTTCTTCTAATATGCTACCTAGAATGAATCGCAGGATCTTACACTCAAAAACACCAAGAGCTCGTTGGTCGTTCTCTTTCAACGTCCACGCTTCGTTACCGTAGAGTAAAGGCCTAGACACAATGCATACGGATTTTACTACGTTGCGGCAATTTGACAGTTTTTCCATTGGTTTTCTGTCAAATTTCCGCAACGTAGTAAAATCCGTATGCATTGTGCCTGGGGCTTAGCACCGGGTATATTATCGTATTATAGAGCGCGAAGTCTGTGCGGAGTTGCAGGCTACGGGAGCTCAGGTGGCTACGTAATCTGTAGAAAGCCATGTTGGAACTTGGAAGTCGCTATCCGCGTTTACTTCACATCTCACAACGTTGCCACATGTTACTAACGTACCAAGGTAAACAAATTCACCGATTACTTTAAAAGTATCTTCATCTATCACCACCGCAGTTCCAACACCTGAACGGCTACCACTTTCTCTACTAACCTCCATATACCTTATTTTATGATTTTATGATAAGCCCTATCCTCGCAGCTTCTTCTTTAAGATGCGTATTGGTCTTTTTCTTAGTTCCACGGTTAACACCGATGATATCGATGTAGTCCGCAAACCCTAGGAACATGTGAGATTTCGTGATGATGGTACCGGTTCTCTACACGCTTGCCCTTCGAATAGCACCTTTCAATGCAACGTTGAATAGCAAATTCGATAGTGTTTGAAAACCATGTTCAACCATAATGCGTCACAGCTCATTTCGTTAAATTGGATCGTACGCCACCTTGAAGTCTATAAACAAATGGTGAGTTGGCAAGTTGAATTCCCGGAATTCATCCACGATTTGTCGCAAGGAAAACCGCCAACAAATGTTTCCTGCAATGGCTTCAGTCTGAGAAACAGGATGAGGGAGAGAATTCTGTATTTGGAATTGAGGAGCGTAATGCCTCGGTAATTGCTGCATTTGAGTCGATATGGTCCTTTTTGTAAATAGGACATATGAGCCCTTCCAACCAGTCCGTGGATAGTTCCTCCTCAATCCATACATTTAGTATAACCGCATGCACAATATAGCTGTTTGCTCCCGACTTTCAACAGACGACGATGCAGCAAACCAAAATCTTCCGTAGGAAAAGAGCTACCTCAAGGAGATGAATTATTCAGAGTTGGAACAGTTGTATTTTCCTGAAGAATCGCGAGTGTTTAACACCTCTCGCTGAGGCTTTGTGCCAAGTACGAGTCGAGATGTTTTTCCTACGATAAGAATGGCAATGGCAGTTTTTCGACGGACTACCAGCAGGCCACCGAAAAGTGGAAACACTTCGGAGAATACATGAACGGTGCTCAGCACTGGAGTAAATTTGACAAGTCATATAAATGTCGTAAAAACTCTTCTATCTGGAACTTTTCTCTAATGATCAGTTATTCAAAATGAGAAACTATGAGAATCATGTTTTTTCGCAAAATATGTGATTGTTTTCATACCTAAGTACATAGACCACTCCGGGCTTAGGCAGCACATTCTCCTCATTAATAAGGAGCTTTGTACCTCATAGAGTACACAGACCACTCTAACTACACGGAGAGTTTCGCCGCAACTCAAAAAACTAAAATAACTAAAAATTACGTAAAACACCCAATACAATATATATACGCAATACAATACAATAGATATCAGGTGGAAAAGCTTGACAATAGGACACCGCCTTCAGTTTCTGATAATAAAGAACAGAAATTGTCGCTAGTGTCTCACCATGCGCCATGCGTGAAGGTATGCTTGAGACTATCAATGTTTCCCTGTAGAATACAATAGATGGCGTTACTTTGTAACGCATTTTGTACATATTGGAAACAGCCCAATTTTGCGCAACAATAAATTTACTCAGCGCAGCAACAGTACTCTCTCATACATCTTAGTTTCTTTTGAGTTTATCGCTAATAGCATTATAACGTTTGACACATGAACCAATAAATAGTTGGTATACATTGCTTATATTTATCGTGTTCATGTTGCAACATTTAATTTCTTCGAATAGAAATGTCGCAAACATACTCAGCTCCCGGCTCTCGTACGGTATCAACCTGGGTTCACGGAAGAATGATAGTAAGATGCTATGGAGAGGTATAGGAAAAGTTCGTTTTTTATCATAATCAGGCAGAAGTTAAGAAAATTAAGCATAACAGAGTAACAGTACCACAAATAAAATGTGATTAGTGAATGGTTTTTAGGTAGGCAAACATAGATAATTGAGAAATTTCGAAATTACTACCGCTAGAAAAGCGCCATCTCTTGAACAGCAACGATTCGTATGGTGTCCTATTGGAAGTTAAATCTCGGGTTCCGATGTCATTTTGCAATTCATGAAGGAGAAAATTAATAAAAAATTAATAAATTCCATTTCCGTTGTTCAACTCTTTTCACCCAATGCCCATATTATGGATGTTTTTGTTTTATATCATTTTCGGTTATTGATAAATTCCACGTACACACACCATTCCGCCGCTATCAGAACGATAGTTCTAATCCAGATCCAGACCAAAAGTTCAATATCACAGCGGTTTGTTTTTTTTCAGTTTTTATAGTTTGTAAATCAAATATTGTTTATGTAAAGATCTCATTTTTTTCCGAAACCATAGATCACTTTGTTGCGCATACGCGCAACGTTAGCGCATTTTTTGTTGTTGCTCAAAGCGCTGTTCAACAGTAGTGGTAAAATATGAATATATTTTTCAGGTTTACTGCAACATTTCAAATATTTTTTCGGCCTCTCTGAATAAAACTATTTTATTTTAAGAAAATAAAAAGCGATATGAAACTTATTTTTTACACCGTTCAAGCTAGATACAACCAATATGTACAAGTTCGCACACAGCGTACATTGACCCGTACTGAACATCAAATATGTTCATCAAATAAGTTCATCAAATATGTTCATGTAGGTACAAACATATTTCACAAAACTTTGTCAAGCAAAATTTGATGCCTCAGTGGTAACAACGAGCAGGACTCAAATGCACAAACATATAATAGATCGGAAACATTACCTAGAATATTTTGATTGCAATCTATCAGTGCTTTTCTAATGAACTTCATCTTTCACTGAACACTGTTTTTCACTGGTAACTTAAAAACTAAAAATTAAAGCTCTGTTATCACTGCCTTCAACACTGTTAAAACTACACAATTCTAAGCCTATAATTATTACTAAATTACTAAATATCTCTGTAAGCACTTGTCACTAGGACTTGTCGATCGGTACTGATCCGGTACCTGCTTGCTGTGCGTTAGCCGAAGGGATCCTTAGATAGGATCGCCAGCACCAGGTTGATGTGTGTTGGTAACGGTATCACTGATTGGCTCGTTGCATCCTTATGTTCAGGTGCTTCGCTTTGCTGCTGTAGTTTTTGATGGCGCACCCATCGTTGGAAGGTGCATGATGCAAGGTATGAGCAGCAAAAGTAGGAAAAGGGAAATAAAACATTTGGGCGGTGCAATGCGAAAGAAAAACAAACTTGCAAACTCGGAAAAGAAACAAACTGAACTGGTCTCCCGACAGCCCGTTCTCACGACTATTTACATAATTTATTATGCTCAAGGTACTTGCCACCGAGCCGATAATAGTGCACTAAAGTAAGAGTTGCTGGCTTTTGTTCAGAACACCCGCTGCACTTCTTCGCGTACGTGTTTTAGACAAAAGTCAGTATTGGTTCATTCAATAAAAAGATATACATTTCGGAACTCGGAAGTAACTTCTCGCTACGCTGAATGCCAATTCTACGAAACGGAATTTTATCAATGAAATTCCAAAAAAAACGTCTCGTCAATGATATGTATGGACGAACAGCCCATACCGGGACGAGACGGGGGACGGTTCAGTGTATGTGCCAAACGCACGGCCAACGGATTTGCCGATGGTCGTGACTTTTGGAGAATTTGGTATTCAACGTCACGTACGGTGATTTGTTTGTGAAACCGTACGATACTAAACGGAGCAGCGGGAAACTCTGCAGAAGGGGAAAGGTATGTCCAGACCAGATTTATGCGTGCTGTTCTTAGAATATAATTTATAGGTCAGTGTTAGCAGCATATTTGAAATGTGATTTTAGCTAACAATCCCAGGTATGGATGATCGGCTTAGGATAAAAATATAATAATAGAAACAATTATAGATCAGTGTGATTATTAGGAAAAACTAAGCATATATGTCGTAACATAGCCTCGTATTTTGAGATATGACCGAAACATGCCTATTTCTTTCATGAAATCGACTCTTCGCCTCGATTCCTTTTATGTTGGTGAAAAATTAGCTATTTGTCCATACAGTTCCACCTGAAACATACTAAAACCTAAATCATATTTGAATAGGGCTTAGCTACTTCGTTGCGTGTCATAATAAAATACTCATTTCGGAACATTTCGTAAATTTTACTCACTTTTGGATTTTTACCAAGGTTACCCTTCATTATGGTCTGAAATTATTTTATTTATTTATTTATACTTTTTTATTGGAGCTTTCAACCAGTGGTTGGTTCGCCCCAATGCACAGTGGTCCAATCAGCGAAATACGTGATCGTTTGATATAGCGCCGAAACGTGAAGTTTTTCGCATATAGTACCTTTAAGAACATTTCTTGGTATTACAAGCCCCTTCTTGTGAGAGAAATCTTTGGTTGATTAATTCCCTTAAAAGTGAGATACGAAATTTATTTTCTCGTATATTCGAGATACAGGTTTGGTAATTTCGGCAAAGTTGTAGTAAATATCAATGTAAAAAACTTTGTCAAAGTCACCATACTTGTATCTCTTCATGGAAACTGTCTATGAAGCGTTATTCGTGGACGAACCCTTCAAAACAGTTTTTAAACCCTGACTTATTCTGATCATCCTTTACGTGTTCATAGTGTTCTAGAAAGTTGTTTATCTTGCTAAAATCAACGTTTTTGTAGAACATTGTTATACGCGATTTTCTGCAATTTCGGAGATTTTGAGCATTTTTGATGAAAAATAGTACTATTTTGAGCTTAAATATTTCCCAAGGTGGCAAATGGTGGCAGATCAAACAACTCCTATTTAAAAGTACAACAAAAAACCTTTAAAAGCAAGTATCACTTGGCTGTATCTGTTTGTATCCCCAATAGTTATAGTTGTTTTAAAAATCCATCTCAGTCATGTTTATAGAACAATTAAAATGTACTTCGGATGCAATAAATGCCATTTTGTTTACGTTGACAATCTCTTTCTAACAAGTTGAGTTATCAGCAAATTTTGCGCCTAGTTTCGAGTCGAAAATGAATGTAGACTCAAAATTATTTGACGAAATTAATAAGAGGGAAGCTTTCAAATGACTAACTTAAGTCTATTTTGTTCTATACCTTGGATTGGTGTCTTTTCAAAAGATTACACTCTTAATGCGCTGGTACTGAATGGCCGAAACACAAATGGTCAAATCACGAATGGCCGAAATCCAAAAGGCCGAATTTCAGCAACAGTCTCAGAAGGCCGAATTTTCTCGGAATGACTAAATAACTATTTAATTAGAAAACACGAATTGACAAGCAGTTAACAATTAACTTTAGACTAATCTCAAGATTTTAGTCTTGACCTTGGAATGAGGTCATACATATATTAATATTTTTTTGAAACGATGGTTCTACAATTGATGAAGGGACGGTAGGGGAAAGAAATGAAAATTTTTGGTGAAGGAGGGGGAAGAGTGGAAAGGAAGGGGGGGGGGGGTATTGGTAGCTATGCTTGACAAGTAGTCATTTTGACTCCTACCTTTTGTCCAATGCTGGAAGGTGCATGAGTCGAACCAAGCTGTAATCTGAGATTATAACCGGATTCGAACCCACAACACCCTCCAGGGCATGTGGTTCGCTGGTACTTGTACCTTTGAACCATAGAGGCGCTGGACAAAAGGAGACCGCAAAATCCACTTCTCAAGGATAGCTACGCGTGTTGGTTGTGTTATCGACACATATTGTGCCGCTTCCTGCATCAATTGCAGATTACCACCGAGCGAGAAGTTTTAATCTAACTACTATTTACTTTCAGGACGACGACACTGTGCCGGTCCTTACGACTTGCAAGGTACTGCACGTGACGCTGTTCGTCCGTCAGCGTATGTTAGCCGCGTTTCTCGGCGCGGGTTTTCGAGGGAAGGCCCCGTTCCTATGTAATAGACTAATCTCAAGATTTTAGTCTTGACCTTGGAATGAGGTCATACATATATTAATATTTTTTTGAAACGATGGTTCTACAATTGATGAAGGGACGGTAGGGGAAAGAAATGAAAATTTTTGGTGAAGGAGGGGGAAGAGTCCCCCCCCCCCCCTTCCTTTCCACTTCCTTTCCAGAAAACTTCTCGCTCGGTGGTAATCTGCAATTGATGCAGGAAGCGGCACAATATGTGTCGATAACACAACCAACACGCGTAGCTATCCTTGAGAAGTGGATTTTGCGGTCTCCTTTTGTCCAGCGCCTCTATGGTTCAAAGGTACAAGTACCAGCGAACCACATGCCCTGGAGGGTGTTGTGGGTTCGAATCCGGTTATAATCTCAGATTACAGCTTGGTTCGACTCATGCACCTTCCAGCATTGGACAAAAGGTAGGAGTCAAAATGACTACTTGTCAAGCATAGCTACCAATACCCCCCCCCCCTTCCTTTCCACTCTTCCCCCTCCTTCACCAAAAATTTTCATTTCTTTCCCCTACCGTCCCTTCATCAATTGTAGAACCATCGTTTCAAAAAAAAAAAATTAACTTTACTCAAACCAAAAATAAAATAAGCAACACATCGTTATGTTGTACTTTTAAGTACGGGTTGTTTGATTTGCCACCATTTGCCACCTTGGGAAATATCTATCTTTCATCAAAAAAGCTCGAAATCTCCGAAACTGTAGAAAATCGCGTATAATAATGTTCTACAAAAACGTTGATTTTAGCAAGATAAACAACTTTTTAGAACACTATGAACACGTAAAAGTTGACCAGAATAAGTCAGGGTTTAAAAACTGTTTTAAAGGGTTTGTTTTCGAATAACGCTTCATAGACAATTTCTATGAAGAGATACAAGTATGGTGTCTTTGACAGAGTTGTTTGTATTGATATTTACTACAAATTTGCCGAAAGTACCAAACCTGTATCTCGAATATACGACAAAATAAATTTCGTATCTCACTTTTAATGGAATTAATCACCCAAAGATGTTTCTCACAAGAAGGGGCTTGTTATACCAAGAAATGTTCCTAAAGCTACTACATGCGAAAAACTTCACGTTTCGGCACTATATCAAACGATCACGTATTTCGCTTTTTAGACCACTGTGCAATGGTCAGAAATTACTCGATAGGACTTTCGATCGATAGGAACTCGATAGGAGTTCCGGAGTGTTCGCAGTTATCTTGAGACAAAGCAGTCTAAGTCGAACCGACTATTGTGGCAGGATGTCAAATCCGGCCAAAACAACATCGGATCTTTCTGAGATATCAAGAAGTATAAAAGCCGTTTTAGAGGTATTATTCCTTGTAGATTTGTTCGTTAAAGATCTCTCAGCTTATGAACCGTTGACTCATTTTACCACATCTGGAGATCGCTTATCAGAAAAGTAATTTTTACCAAATTTGGACACCCTCTCCTTCTGTACACTTTCAGGAACTGCAAACTTACTGGTACAATCACTGATACATGTATTCCTATTCTGGCATTTGTCTGGGGTCGGTACGGGCTTCCTTGCGCGAGTCTTGACCACTGTGTTCTGTTTGTCATTCTGATTTGGTACCTTTCGAACTATGAACATACGAGTCCAGAACTCGTCATTGTCAGAACAAACCAAAGCTACCGCTTTTTTGTTCAGATCCCAAATCGAAACGTTGGATTGACACTTGAATTGGCAAACTATCATCTTGTTCTTTCTTGTTCTGAAGCCATCGCTCAATAGATTTTGATGAAACTCTGCTACACTTTCAGATACTTTTAGTCAAAATTTCAGTCATGCTTTTATAACAGTTTAATTTGAACAGTTCCTTCGATTTTATTTTTTCACATTTGTTTATAATCATGAAATACTTTTAGAAGTGTTGTTAATTTGGAAATGATTTTTTTTGTGGTTTGGCCGACCAATGTTGTTATATTACGCGGAAGCTGTTAAATCATTGAATCGTTGAATAAAATTCGGGGTTGATCTGATGGTATTGTATCTCAAGTATCAAGTGGTAAGTGTACGGTTCGAGCCGTGATTTCTTACACTTTATATTAACAATCGATGTTGCTATCTATAACAATTTATATATAGAGTATATTGCTAGCTAACAATTCGTAATAACCATCCCAAAATCGAATTCGGCGGACTGAGTTGCAGAAAGAAAACTAAAAATAATTTAACTTTCCGGAATGCTTCCTGAAATATGCAAATTCTTCTAGCAACCTCTTCCGCAAGCGTGAGAAAGTTTCTCAACTTTACACTTGGAGATTTATAATCACCTGTAAAAACAATTAAGCTCTCCGGGAACGAACAGTTCTGGTGGCTGGCAGGCGGTATGGTGCACAGTGCGGACTGCAAGTGTAAAATTATCATACCTTCTCAAAGGAGGTGTCATAAAAATCAGGTACCCGTACCGGTGAGCCTTCCCTTATCGGACGCCAGCCAGTGAGAAACAATAAGCAATGCTATAAATGGTTTCATCTTGACGACCGTGGGAACCGGTACCATTCCATCGGCAGGATTTTCCGAAAAAGGAAGCGAACAAACCAAAATCGTCTTCGGAAAAATGGAAATTTAATGCAAACGAATGCGGCACCGACTGTTTTGGCATAAGGTTGCCGGTGTAATTTCGTTTGTCATAACGTTTATTTTCCTTAGCTGGGGATTACCTGGTTCTGTGTGCTTTTTTTGGCGTGGTAGGATGCCAAAATTGTTTTATTGGGATATACGATCAATGTTGTTAAAACATATGGTGACCATCTGTTGGCGCATATTAGGATTTTTCATACCTGCAAATACTTGTGTCTTGTTTCAGCAAAGACTTAGTAATTCATCTAATACAGGTTATACATTCGAAACTACGAGAGTTAACCCAGATATCAACAATATCATATCATTATTTAAGGATTTTGTATTATTTTTTATTGATATTATGCTTAAGCTTTTGATGGCACTTGCTATGCAACAAGTTATGCATCATAATGATTCGATTTTTTATTTTATTTATTATGTTTTGAGCTGAAGTCCAATTGAAATTAAAACTATTAACCAAAGGTCATTTAGATTTCCTGAAGTTTTTTTTACATCGCATGATTGATACATGCATATTCGAGTTTCATACGTTTAGTAGCGTCCCATTGGTATGGTAATTAAAAGCAGCAAAACGACTCAGATTTTATTTCCATTTTTCGATGTATCCATTTTTTGCGTAAACTCCTGCCCGCAGACGAGTAACAAAAAAATCACAGACTGCCCTAATGGACGTCTACTTGTTTGCGTCTCAAAAACTGACATAGTTTTGCACTTTATTATGTTCAACGCCAGAGGGCTATACTCTGTCAATTCGATGAATCTTTAACGGTAAGCAGACTATGGTTTTACCTTTGTTATAGTATATAACAAAGGTTTAGAAATTGGTCGAAAAACACAAAACTGATCCGAGGCCCGGAGGGCCGAATCACATATACCAATCGATAGAGCTCGACGAACTGAGCAATGTCTGTGTGTGTGTATGTGTGTGTGTGTGTGTATGTGTGTGTGTGCAGCTTATTTTCTATCGCCTGTTTCTCGGATATGGCTGAACCGATTTATGCGTTATTAGTCTCATTTGAAAGGTATTACTGCCTAGTATATCACTATTGAATTGCTTCATGGTCCGATGTTCCGTTTAAAAGTTATAAGCAAAAATGTGAAAACTACGTGACACGATTTTATCCGCAACCACACAACCGATTTCAATGATCTTAGTACCAAATGAAAGCTCTTGCTGAATTATAAAAAATTTCAAAAAGTTTTATTGAAAACAAACAAGTTGTTTAAAAGTTATGCTTAAAAACGTGTTTTGACAACGTAATAATTATCGCCTGTTTCTCAGAGATGGCCAAGCCGATTTATGCGCTATTAGTCTCATTTGAAAGGTAATATATCCGGATAGATCACTATTGAATGGTTTTTTGATTGGACTTTTAGTTTGAAAGTTATGAGCAATTGAAGTTACACGTTAAAATTTACAATACTTTATAGCGATTTTAACCAAGATAATTTATCTAGTTTCAATTGTTTTAGTATTAAACGAGAGGTCTTAACACTGTAAATGTATTTACCAAATTTCATAAGGATTGGTTCTACTGGTCAAAAGATATTTAAAAATGATTGATGAAATTTATTCAAAAAAACCTTAATGGCCAAACCTTTAATGGAACCAAACCTCAAAAACAGAATAATATAGTAAAAATGTGTAATTTTTCAACGGGTGTTCCTTGCAGCAGTTAATTAATAAAATATAGCACATTTCCTTACACTTTTAGGGTGACCGTGAATCCGCTTAGAAGGGTGACACAAATTTTTATTTTTGAAACGCGTCGAAAAAAATAGCGTCTTCACAAAAATTGTAGAACACACTAAAATAAGCAACTTTGTTGCAAATAGTAACTATCTATCTCTTACTGGTTGCGAAATTTAATGATTTGTTTAAAGAAACCAGTTTAAATTCAAGCAAAGCAAAGTCATGGGTGTAAACGTCCTTTAGAACTTAACCCTTCTTTATCGACAGACTTCGCAGCCGGTTATTAGAGTACAGGAAAATTACGGGCTAGGGCAAAGATCCTATTAAATCTGTAACGGCACCGATCAGTCGAGATTCGAACATACGACGATTGGCTTGTTAGGCTAGCATTGTACCCCGAGACAAACAGCCACTTTAAAATCAGTTCTGCTCAAAAATTCTGTACACGCTGTTTTCATTGCTTTCATATGTTCTATAAAGTTATTTAGTAGGTTAAAATACACACTGAAGATTGTTTATCGCTAGGATGCATATGGATGATAACTAGCACAGCATTAACAAACAGTTGAATTAAGTTCCGAAGACGTGTCGATATCTGTATGAACATTTCCAGCTCAAAACGCTTAAAAAGGCATTTTTTTCTCGACTATTTTCGATTGGAATTGGAATTTGAATGTGAATATAGTTTCTTCTAATCCTAATATTTCACGAGCAATATTTCGAAAGGTCCAATGTGCAAATGAGATTCTTTTTGCGCCTCGTCTCTTACGCTTATTACGGCGGCATAAATGCACATGAATGCATCTATTTTGCATGGAACGGTTGCCGGTGTTATTGGAAAGCTAAAATCCTTTAGAAAAATTGGGTTGAAATGCATTTATGTCTCCGTAATAAGCATAAGAGAGGAGACACATAGAGAATCTCTCATTTACACATTGAACCTTTTGACATGTTGGTCGAGATTTCCACGTTTATCTGTAAGTAAAAAATAAAAAGGTTTGACAAAACGGGTCTTTTCTGTTAAAAAGGAGGTACTGCCACTAATCGTGGGGGGTATCAATCGGTACCAAATTTAAGATGTTTGCTTTCTGACCTATAATGAACAATCTGACAAAATTTGGTTCGAATTCGTGAAGGTCGATTACACGGTTATCGGATACTTTGCATGTGTTAACTTTAATAGATAATTTTTAGATTTCACACCTGAATAACTTGAGAATGGTTGGGCCTGAAAACAGCTTATTTAAGACTTTAGTTCAAAGTGATGTGTATAGA
Organism: Sabethes cyaneus; assembly: GCF_943734655.1. Classification (NCBI taxonomy): domain Eukaryota; kingdom Metazoa; phylum Arthropoda; class Insecta; order Diptera; family Culicidae; genus Sabethes; species Sabethes cyaneus. Next base: position 104,731,897 of record NC_071353.1, on the reverse strand, counting down.
ATTTGACTCTGTCAGTTTTATAAAAATTACAAATTCAAATTCAAATTAAAAATAATATTTGACCTGGAAATGCCCATTTCAAATGACATATGAGATGGTATAACAAAGGTTCCTTTCACCACTAGGTGGATTAAATCGGGTTTTTAAATTGTATTTGCACCTTTGCGATAGAAATTTAACCTAGAATCTCCAATTAGTTCATGACTGAACATCAGTTATTAGGATTAAGAAGTCACAATATCAAAGTACCACCCATCAGTCACAATGCTAAATTCAAAACGTTTTTTCCTCCCTTGGCAGTTTGCTTTTATGGTGCTTATCGTTTTAGTTCATCAGCACTGTTTTTTGTCTCCACGACAGTACCCTCTTTGTCTGCATGGACGGATGGCCTGATCTAGAGTAACACAATGAAACCACGAGCTTCCAATCTGCTATAGAAAGTGTTACCATCATGAAAGACCTTACACCTCGGCCAAATAATTCCAATTCATCTTACACGTTATGAGCCTATTCATTTTTTGTTGTGAATAGCTCAAGAATGAGAGTACAAAATGAGGCAAAAAAGTCAGCGTAAGCCTGCTTCTATTAGCTAATGGACATGAAACGGTCTTCGGCTTAGAATAACTGGAAGGGGGCTGAATAGCCTTCGTATGGATGAACAAATTGTAAGCTGCAGTGCATAGTAGGGCAGCATTGGCTGATGCAAACGATATCTGTACCAAACATATGGACCATGAGATTCAAGATCACTGGGTTATAAGTATTGATAAAGCAGCTGAACATTTACGCACAGTCATGTTAGTGATTGCTGGTTTTATTTCAGCAACTATACCCCGTTTTGTCGTCTTCCGTTCCTGATTGGCGAAGATTATTTATAGACATAAATATATAATCTAACTATCATCTGGCGAAACGATATTGGTGGAGTACACATACTAGGAACAACAGTATTATGAAATTAAGGTAAAATTAGTCGTCATCGATTCTGCCAATTTCAAAAGCAGTTTTTTTGTTTGAAACAAAAATTCTGTTCATGAAATTATATTCGCTGTGTTCAGATTGACAAAAAGAATGAAGTATTTCCATTTTTATAAACAGAATCCCGCTTTAGGTCCCAAAAACTGCTTCTGAAATTGGGCTTTCCGACGAAAAGTTAACGACTGCTAGTTTCCCGTTAAACTCAAGCTAAAATTTTTCCTCGCAAGTTTTTAGTCATAATATACGATTTAAAAAAATAATAATCCTAAACATGTTCTATCGGTGAAAAATTGAAAAAAATCAAGCAAATGGAACTAAATTTAGCATGTGGGGTTTTTTGGAGGCATAAATATTTTCTATGGTGAATTGAGACCCATCCCCCTATAAGAGGCGGGGCTCCCATACAAATGAAACACAAATTTCCTCATAACTCGAGAATTAATCAAGCAAATGGAATAAAATTTGGCATGTGAAGGTTTTAAGAATTTTTTTCTATGATGATTTGAGATTCCTTCCCCATCTGCACGGGATGTTCTCATTTAAAGAAAACAGAATTTTTTGTGTAATTCAAAAACTAATCGGACTCGAGAAATTTCAGACTTTTCCATAAAATATTAGTCATCAATAATACCACCAAAAACTACCTAGTAATACTAGAAGATTCAGGGCGAGAAGGTTGCAGGCCGCGGGTGTTGCCGGCGATTCGGAAGTGCCGGCCACTCCGCGACGAACAGCCCCGCCCGCAGAAATCAACTCTGTCTCTGTCTGTCTGATTTATTCATTTTCTTAGATCTACTAACCTCTATTACTTTCTTTCAGTTGAGTCCGACCCAGCTAACACCAAATTGTACATCAATGTATGAAAACTATCGTAAGTATCTCTTAACAAATTCGGAATCGTAATGCTTAATAAAGTGTGCCTTAGTTGATTTTCAGTCCTATATAACGATAATAACTGACACACATGCGATTTTCAGCACAGAATTGTATACAATTTTTACTATAGTATTATGAAGTGAATCGCGCTTAATCAGATTTTATCGTATATACATACTTATACAGATGAAATGCGTATAATTATTCCTCATCACATATTCCGCCCTCAAAATAGTACCGATATGCCAATTTTGTGCATCACATACGACTTATTAGCATGCGTATCTATACTTACTTTCCGCGAAAATGTATTTTGCGAAATGGTATTCCGCGAAACACTATAGTCCGCGCTTTGCTCAAGCGAGAATTCGTTTTCTGCGAGACGGTATTCGGCGAAATGTTATATCATGGTGAATATTTTAATGCTATTAGCTTTATTTCATCTGTCGTAGCAATAGGGGAAGTTGTTTTCTACTCTACTGTGAGAGAAAATTGAAAATTTGTATATTAAACTACTCATGGTTTCATAATTACGTAACTTCCATAATGAATCACCTAAGGTTGAACTCCTCAGGAACTTGCAAAACTCGAGATCGTGATAAAGGTCATCGGAGATTTACGATTTATGTACAGCACAGTTTAATTTGTGGCAATACGAAGTTTGCCGGGTCAGCTAGTCTACTATATATCTTGTTCTGTCTGTAACTAAAACCAAGCCCCTGACAGAACGCTATATCTTCGTTGTTAGAGTCGTCTCTCGCTCTCTGCTATATCTGTTATATTAAATCTAGATTATCGCATCATAAAACCAAAGCTTGGATATAAACGTCTTTAACACTTGACTTTTTGAACTACATGACACTTGAAACAAACTACATGACAATTACGGGACTAGTGCAACGATCCTATTGACCCCAGAAGCACCGCACAGCCGAGATTCGAACATACGACAATTGGCTTGTTAAACCAGCATCGACCTCAAAGTTCACTATCGCATCAAAAAAGTATTTTTTCGTAAAAAATAAAGAAAATTAATCTAGGCGCCTTCAAATCGCCGTCAGTTAGACGCGAGACGATGCACGTGGGCTGCAGCTAGTTGATGTATAAAGACATGGCGGCGAGTATGGTTGATTTAATATCGAGTAGTTGAATCAGTTGTTACACATATGAAAGAACGTTTTGACATTTTAATAAGATGTATTCAGACAAACTTTCACTAACACTAGATACAGAATTACGCATTCTTCCAAGTTTTTAAAATGGAAAATCTCTTAAACAACAAATATTTTTCACTTTGGGTGATTGTTGTGGAAAATTGACTGGCGAACACTTTAAACAGACTGTGAACAACTGCTTATTCGCACTGTGATGGTTATATTGCTTATTTGGTAAGATCAGGTCGATGTTATTTATTATGAGCTATAGAAACCGAACGAAACTACCATAATAGATACGATTGAGCAAGGCATTGCATAAAAAACAGCCGCAATCCGAATAAAGGAACTGAAAAGTGATTATACAGCATGACAACGTTAGGCAACACGTTGCCAAATCCGTTAAATACCATAATTCTTATAAGCACCATTCGGAGCAACACGGTTCCACGATTTTTGTATGCATCGATGGTTTTGGTAATTGAACGCGGTGTCGGTGCTGTGACTGACTCGCTACCTGGTGCTCTTTAGATCGGGACCGATGAGCACGGTGTCAGCAAACCATGCATGATTTCGTTCTTCGTTATTTTCTATCTAATATCTTCATACTTTGTATGGGTGGTAAATTATTTGTCAACGCAAAAAGCGGTCTGCTGGTCACCCGAGCCAACGCTATTTATAAAGGTGGTAAAAGCGGTGCGTCAAAGTGGAGCATCAAACGGTGCATCAAAGCGGCGCTTCTAAGCAGCGCGTAAAAACGAGTGACAGCGTGAACTGTCAACTGAACTTTCTTTCTTGTCCAGACGTGACCGAGAGTAGTCGAAAAGTATGTTCGTGAGTAGTTTGTAAATCGTTTGTAATAATTAGCTAAAACTAAAAGTGTAATTGTTGGCTATTGGCAAATAGCGAATTTATTATATTATCTACAGCTATTACTACGATGAATCTTAATATTATACCACAGACAAACAGACATAACTCTTGGAAGAAAAATCAACAAAAATTATCGTACCTCTCATTTAGCTTGAACACTAGCACCATCTATGATCGACATTCCCAAATATCAAATAGCAACATTAGCATCCCTCAAAGTATCAAGTATTTTTTATGAGGAATTCCCCTTCTTTCGTCAAAAAGTGCCACTTTGACCAAAACGGAGACATTCCCAACTAAGAACAAATTTGAAATGACGGTTTAATCGGTACGAAGAATGGAAAACGAGTGTTATGTCTGTTTGTCTGTGATTATACCATAAACTAGTACCTACTTAAATGTAACTTAACGCTATTATTGACCTAACTTATTCTATAGGACAGTGATTTGCCACGTGTAGCACGAGATACGTGCATAAGCAGCCATTGAAAGGCGAAAAAGATACTGAATAGTAAGACTAGTCACATGATCGAATTGAATGTAGGCTAATACGAAAATGTACCTTATTCATGGATTTGGTGTTTTGGCAGGATAAAACATCATCGCCTTAAGCCAAAAAAACACAATCGTTCCTGAATACCCATTCGATCCCATTTTTACCCAAGAACCACGACCCGAAAAATCTGTCTCAGTGCGCCCAATCGAAAATTTCTTCGGGATTTTGAGTTCCTTGGTGTACAAATATAACTGGAGAACCACGAAATGCAAACAGTGGATTGGTAGAATCAACAGATGCATTCGCAAAGTTGACATGAAGGCCGTACAACGCTCTTGTTTCGACGTCAAACGAAAGCTTCGCCGAACAGCCGATTACGGACCGTTTTCAAATGTACACTAATTTTTTTTCAACAATGGATAATGTATCTTTAATTTCGGTAAATCAGATCTTCTTCCTGTATCTTTGGCTTTTTTTGACAGCTTGAGAAAAAAATTCCAAAATTTTAGTTGCCACCCGTTATATGGCACCGCACCATACAAATGAAATTAATACCGAGGTGCGGTATCATATTCGTTTTAGTAGCGAGTCGGCATAATCCACCCAAAAAGAGAGCTTATTGGTAATGAGCGGGGCAAAACATTTAAACATGGCTCGCAAAAGGGTGCGTGCTTTCATAAGTCTGTTAAAAACTACTTGGTAACATACAAATGGGAAGTTCTATCACGCCCGCTATATTCTACAGATATTGCACCGTCCAAATATAATAGCGCATGGTCTGACCGATCAGCAGTTACGTTCATATGAAGACATTACAAATAGTTTTATTTGTAAGTAGCCTCTAAAAGCGAAGACTTTTACCGAAACGGTATTCGAGCTTTCCCGTATTAGCTAGCAATTGGCAATATTTTGAATGATTTATTTGTAACCATTTTTATCGCAATAAAATTGCATTTTCAAAACAAACAGCGGGAACTGACCATCTATTGCCTGGGCCAACGAGGAAATAAATCCTTGAAACGTTGCCCCGAGCAACGGTTCTACTAGTTTTCAAGAACGCCATCATTAAAACCCAAATCAGCTGTTAAATTTGAGAAATTCTGCGAAATGCTGCAGAGTCTGGCTGTAAGATGAGTAGATGAGTGGAACTGTCTCCAGCTTCAATAAATATATTTTAAAATATGGATAAGGACAAAGAGCCCAAAGTTGATGGCTTAACAGACCGTCAAAAGCGAATCAAAAAGGATATTTTGGCATGGTGTGGTGAGCGTTATACAATTTTCTTTTCGGACGAAACTTCGCTTCGTTCACAATCAAACCACAGACAAACAGCCATAACTCTTGGAAAAAAAAATCAACACAAATTAACGTACCTCACATTTAGCCTGAACACTAGCACCATCTACGATCGACATTGCCAAATATCAAATAGCAGCAGGAGTATCCCTCGAAATACTAGAAGTATTTTTATGGGGCGTTCCCCTTCTTTCGTTAAAAAGCGCCACTTTGACCAAAACGGAGACATTCCCAACTAAGCCCAAATTTGAAACGACGGTATAATCGGTACGAAGAATGGAAAACGGCTGTTATATCTATTTGTCTGTGATCGAACTGTATGCTCAACACACGTCGATTGCAATTTAGAATATGGTTTATAATCGAACGGGCCCGATCGGAATGTAGAAAATTCGGCAAAACATGGCTTCAGCGAGCATTTGCGAAAGGTTATAAATGGAAAGGGTGGCAGATTTAAACTTAATTGTAGATATTCATTTGCATTCATGTGATTGTTAAGAATAAAAATAGATTATTTTATTGAAATAATTTATTCAAATTTCGCATTCGTTCGGACGGTGAATGAAATTACTATAATGATTAATCTTTACTTTCGCTCCAAACTTTTTATTAATTGAGGACTCGCCTTGCGTTTAAAAAGTTCTAATAAACCAATAACAACATTTTTATTAACTGTAAATGTGCAAATATTTTGAAAACGCTAAAAAGTAAACAAAGAGAAAAAGATCAACAATAGCGTAACACCACAGTGAACATGTACGAAATAGCAAAATGTGACACAGCTAACATCCACGGTTCAGTATGAAGGTTGTCTGCACGCTCAATACCTTGAAATTCCACAGGACAATCACTAGAGTCACGTTTTCTGTTACCCCTTTTTGTCGCGCTTCAGAGACGCTTTGAAAATTTTCCGACAAATGAACTTGGTACAATCAAGCTTTCGGAAGCTACGGATGCTGTTCCTCCAGAACCTGATCGACTGGCTAGACAACCCGCTTTCCACCGGGAGCCACCCGGCAACGGATGTATATATGACATACATAAATAAGAAATTCCACTAAAAATCACGTACAATCTGACATCACGTCCTAAATCAATTAGTAAACACTTTATCTAGAACTGACAGCAGCGTAGGCGGCGGTGGCCGTGAAAGAGACGGAAAACGAACAATAACTGCTGAGCTCAGGGGCGAGACGCTTTGACACGCTTGCCCCGATGGACGGATTCTCGACCATGTTGACGCGGAGCATGATGGGACGCTGGGAATCCGGCGACACTCAACCTGGATTTGTTAGGTTAAGGCTGTCACGTGTTATCGATTTTCTCTATGCAGCTGCCAAAACGTGATCGCGATCAGAGACGACTGCTGGTTCACACAATTTTTCAACTACCAAACTTTGCCCACTCGGACGACAAGCACCGCCATGCTAATGAGCAAAGTTCAACCAGCTTGCGTGAATTGGCTCGGAAACCGGTCTTGAACTAAGATGGGGAGAAGCAACAAAAGTGTAATAAAAATATTTGGAAACGACTTATAGCAATAGCTATCCGCCTATGTATATATACAGCAGAAGCGTGAGTAGTGCAAGAACCGGTCGGCTTCTGAAAATGGTCGGAAAGGGGTTTTGAGAATCTTCCAAAGACTATAAACAAACAGAAGGAAGCATGAGAAGAACTAAAACAACAGCAGCAGCATCTTCAAGTTTGATGGGCGTGACGGAGTTAAATGGGTGTGCACCGTGTGTACATTAAGCGCATTACGGGCTGGATAAACCGTTCCACCGCAAGTTTACTCTTCCCTTTAATCCTAACCAATAAAATCAATCAAGCCACTCAAGGATTTACTAGTCCAAAGTGTGCTGACAGCTGACGATTAATAGGGGATTCAATGGTACTGAAATGAATTGTTTGATGGACAAAAACGGGTGTTTCAAATTCAATTATTTGTAATTTTATTACATATTATTTAACTTTGTCCTGTACATTGTTAGTAATTCTTTGTTATTATTCACCAACTCAGCAATCGAAATAACTAACCACTAACGCAGTCTTTTATTAGTTACATGAGTCAGCATCATGAGTCACACACCGTAGCTAATTATAAAACACTGGCATTTGTAACAATATCGTCATTTAAAATGAGAAGCGTTCGAAGCAATCGAGACTTACTTCAAAATGTTCGTTGTGTAAACTGAGCTGTCGTATTGAAATAAATAATTATCGATTTTGTGATTTAGTTACTATAATCACATCGGGATTGTTTAATCTAACATTCTTTCGATTAGATGTCTAGTGTGTTAAATCAGCATCGCACTTCGAAACCAAAAGGGGTTTATCAAGGTAATTTGTGCATTTGGATAAGTCTGACAAAAAAAGTTAAGCGAAACATAGACAAAAATGTCGTTTACATGTAGAATAAAAAAGAAGTAATAAGGCAAAAGAGGCTTGGGAAAAAAGGTTGAAAAATCAGCTTTTTGTAGAAATTGAGTAAGTAATAGTCTACAGAAATATAAATTAATTATTTCATTATATCTCATATAGTTTTTTAAGAATGTGGAATTTCCTAGTGAGAATAGTCGGTCATTTGTTGAGCCGACGCGACGCAAACGAGTCTTCTTTTTGACTTGACCTGACACTTGCCGGGTTATTTGTTGTAGGTTAGTACATTGAAAGCTGTCCATAAGATATAATTTCGCTACACAACATTATACGATCAAGATAACAATTTTCCAATCTGTTGACAGTTGACAGAAATGACACGACAAAATAGTAACTCCAATTGATAGTGTTGCGGAGTATTTTTGATGGAGTACAATGGGCAAGCAGGGGGAGGCATACCCAGTAAACAATTTGGTTTGTATATCTCAATTGCTACTGAAAAATACGAAATCATATCTGAACGAAAAATATTTCACATCACGTAAGAACAGAGTATACTCTAATCATTATACAATTCCAATATAAAAATGATAAGCAATGATTTAATGTGAATTTTCCATTACGATCTTGTGTTATCTGGGTAGGTGCATAGATCACGAGCTGCAGGCACACCTTGGAGAAATTTCTGGCGAAATTCGGGAGCCTAGGATGGGCAGGTTACGCCATGAGATACCGGACCGTATTGCGGCGAAATCTCTTCAAGCCACCACGAATAGTAGACCCCTCTACGTGATAGATGGTTCGATCAGATCGAAGCTAACTTGTTAGTAGTGAGAAGAAGTTGGCATCCCGGATGTCGTTGGCTGGGTGGCCACGAACCTCAGGGTGTGCCTCTCCTTCATTGTTCCTTCGGATTCCAGTCGAGTACTTCTCTGCAGATCTCGTTCACTTTTTTCCTTAAGCTGCGTCCGATCCACTACCACCTACGTTTTCGAATTTCTGTTGCTATCGGCCTTTGAGGAAATCTACGATGGAGTTCTTCGTTGGATATCCACTTGCCAGGGAACCAGGCAGGCAGCAATCAATAAGTATCTACAGTTTTTGCGTTGCCTTCACTGACACGCACCATGTTTCGCAGGCATACAGCACAGCAATACGGATTTAACATTTGGTTTGAGCCCAAGACCATCGGTGGAGCGGTGTTGTGTGATAACCAAGATATTGAAAGGCTTCCACCTGCTCAACCTGTTTCCCGGTATTACAAAGCTGGTGAGATTTCCAGTGTTCATTATCATAAACTTAGTCTTTACTACATTTACTGTGAGAGCTGCTGTCTGGCAGCTTCTTACTTGCATTCGTTCTGCATATCGTTTTATGTTGTTTCAACGTTGTGCGAGCAAGACATTAGGCCGTATGAATAAAACAGTTTACAGTTGCTGTATTGCCAATCGCTCTAACTAATATCTCATCCATTGTGATGAGACACACCAACGGTGATCATATACAGACCTGTCTCACCCTTATAGGGTTGGACAAGACGTCATTGTACAATACCTTGAGCGAGAATGCCTCGATGAGATGGAATAGCTTATTTGGAACTTCTCTACGCCTAAGCGCGCCCCAGATGTTTTCATAGTTGAGTCGGTCAAATGTTTTTTCAAAGTCAACGAACATCAGCAGAAATGAGTCATGGAATTCGTTGATCTGCTCCGATATTGTGGTCTACACATAATTGGCACATAATTAAGCCGCTTAGTTGGTTTCAAGGTACGATGCTGGTCTAACAAGCCAGTCGTCCTATGTTTGAATCTCAGCTAGGCGGTGCTGCTAGATAGAGTCAGTAGGATCGTTCCACTAGCCCCGTAACTGTCCTGTCCTCTAATAACCGACTGCGAAGTCTGTCGATAAAGAAGGGCCAAGTTCTCAACAGGACGTTTATATATACCCATGGCTTTGATTTTACATAATTAGCCAGCATGGTATCCAGCTTGCTGCTGCCAGAGAGTAGCATCGATTTACTCCTGAATCCAGCTGAGGAATACCTTATAGAGTACTTTATGAGTAATACAGAGTAACGTAATACCACAATAACTGTTGTGACATTCAGTTAGATCTTCTTTTTAAGGGACTTTGACCAATATGCCTCGCATCCAGTCCAGCGGAAAAGTTGCGGTTTCCTATATATTGCCGACTAGCTTCATATGGACTGACAAAAATGGGTCAGCTTTGAGTATCTCGGCTGAAACGCAGTCTACTCCTGGCGCTCTGTTGGGTTTCATACTATTGATGGCTGCTTCAATTTTATCCAGTGATGGCGCTCCAGAGTTGATGCGATGCGATAAACTACAGGCGTCGGGTAATGCTGTAACTGACCAGCTCTATCTGCCACTTAGTATTCATCCGGGCACCACCAAGGCGGCGAGAAATATCAGACAACAAACGGATATCACCATTGGCGGCTGCGGTTTCTCCTTCTTAGGCTAGGGAGTTAGCCCAGGCTCTCTTGTTTCACCTACAAGCTCGCTTCACAGTCCTCTTCAGTTTGGCGTGTCTTAACCGCTCTGGTTCGCGCTCGTTCAATGCCGGCTTTCGACTCTCTCCGTTCGTCGATCATCGTCCAAGTTTCATATAAAATCCACTCCCACTCCTAAATTAGTAACCATAACCAGTTGAATTGATACAAGAGAATCAGATGTTATTACGTCGACCGCCGGCTGGAAAATCCGAAGAAGAAAATGGCCTTCGTCGAATAATTAAAGCTTGCTTCAGATAGTATTGGAACAAAATCAATTGTGTGTATTTCAGTTATTTATTATTAAATTCAAGATCTTTTCTTACACAAATGTAGCATTTTCTTCATACTTTTAAGAACAAAATACGGATAAAATTGTTCGTCACGGTTTCGAAGGAATTCTCGAACTTTTCCTGTAATATGGCTCGTTAGGCGGCGCACACTTTCTTCGTCCATCGTTTTAGCTATCTTATTCCACCAGGTCTTCATCTGATTGATGTCTTTGACAACTTTTCCCTTTGCCTTGAGTCTCCTCTTCATGATTCCCCAGTATTTCTCAATGGGGCGAAACTGGGAGCAATTGGGTGGGTTAAGGTCTTTCGGAACAAACAGGACCCCTTTCTCTGCATACCATTCTTAAATGACGTTGCTGTAATGACAGCTTGCCAAATCTGGCCAAACATCACGGGAGGTGAACGTGGGATTGAATGAACGGCAAAATTCGTTTTTAGAGACGCTCCTTTTGGTACGGTTCCGACGTCATTGTCTTATTTGTAACGAAAACTTTCGTTTTTCTGCCACAGCAGCAAATGCCCTGCCAGATCATAAATTTTCGTGCAAATTTGTCAGCAAAAACAAATTTGAATTTGCTTGGAACATCCCCCCGAGCCGTTGCCAAGTAAAAATTTTGACCTGGATTTCCCCGAAGTCAGCCTTGACATAGGTTTCATTGCCCATCAGAAGACACCCGTCGAACTTGGTTAGCAAAGCAAAGGCAAAGGCATGGGTATAAACATCCTGTTGAGAACTTGACCCTTCTTTATCGACAGAATTCGCAGCCGGGTATTAGAGTACAGGACAGTTACGGGGCTAGCGCAACGATCCTACTGACTCTAGCAGCACCGCATAGCCGAGATTCGAACATACGACGGCTGACTTGTTAGACCAGCATCGTACCTCGAAACCAACCAGCGGAGGCTTCAAGCTATAGGCCAACTAGTTTACTTCCATTCATTAGTAAATTATTTGAGAGAATAATTCTTAACAGAATGATGTCACACATTACTGAACATTCCATTTTTGCAGATGAACAATTTGGTTTTCGACTTGGCCATTCCACTACTCATCAATTGCTCAGAGTTACAGAGCTAAACATAGAAAAAGCATTCGACAGTGTTTGGCATAAAGGTTTAATCACGAAATTGCTCAATTTTAACTTTCCAATTCACATTGTAAAAATTTTACAAAATTATTTAACTGATCGATTTTTACAGGTTGTCTATTAGAATTCTAAATCTGACAAATTTCCTGTTAAATCAGGTGTGCCCCAAGGCTCGATCTAGGGCCCAATCCTGTATAACATATACACATCTGATCTTCCTGAATTACCGGCTGGCTGCACTAAGTCGTTATTCTGCAACGATACAAGCATTTCCGTAATAGGAAAAAGTCTTCGTGTCATATGTAGTCGACTGCAGAAAAGCTTGGATATTTTCTCCAAACATTTGCAAAAGTGGAAAATTTCTCCCAATGCTTCTAAAACTCAATTAATTATTTTTCCTCATAATCCTAGAACTTCTTCCCTCAAGCCAAATAGCAATTACATTATCAAGATGAATGGAGTTACTTTGAATTGGTTTGACCAAGTTAAATATTTGGGATTAATTTATGATAAAAAACTTACTTTTAAAGACAACATTGAAAGTATACAAGCAAAATGTAACAAATTTTGAAAATGATTTTGAAGCGTCCTCCTTGGCTTAGTACATTAGAATTACATAGACTTACTGGTGTTGAAACCCTAGAATCTATGTCAAACAAAATTATTTCAAGTTTCCGACAAAAATCGTTGCAATCCTCTATTGCGATGATTAGGTCTCTTTATAGATCATTAGTTAGCTAGGTTAGATATTAGGTTAAGATTTTATATATATTTTTTTCTTCCTTACATGTAGGTTTTAATCCCTACTGTTAAATAATCTTAATTGTCGTAACAAATCATAAGAAATCATAATAATAGTATATAATGCAATTCTAATACTGTTGAAAAGTCAGCACTTGTGATTGAACACACAATATGATATAGGATAGTTACTCTAGTATTTTATGTAATCGAATATTTACCCCAATAAACAAAAGAAATACTTCGAAACCAACTAAGTGGCAACTTGGTTAGCACCCGGTCGTATAGCTTTCAAGCACGGATTTTGGCCACACTATTCTGTTTTATGATTCGGTTTGGCTTCCCGGAGTCGAATTCTCCTCACGGTACTATGGACAGCACCGAATTTTCTGGCCAAATCACGGTCCGACAGTTTGGGATTCATCTTGATGGTCTTCAAAATCTTACCACGCAGTTTCTGGTCGACAATTCCACTCCGATGATTAGCTCTAGATTAGATTAGTTTGATAACACACCATACTGTATTTCTGGGCAATTTCAGCTGTAGCTAGCCTAGGTGCAAATCACAATGGATTTTCCAAATAACTGTGCACAATTTTTCCCTTCTTTCGGCCTCTATGCTGTTTATTTACAAAATACAGTCGTTTCGTGGAATGTCAAAAATACATAGGTGAAGCTAACAAAATTTCCGACACGTGGGCGCCAAGAACTTCCAAATCCGCCCACCAAGAGCGCAACAATATGATCAAAAGTTTGCACCAATTCTAAATGAAGAAAGCTTTAACGTCCCAAGCGTCAGAAGTGCCGCGCGACGGAACTGTTGAAGCACAACGGACCGGCGTTCAGAATGCCTTCATCACAACGAGTGATGAAACGCTCGGTAAAGTGCGCAATGTCCAGAGGAAATAGATTTCATACAAATCCCGAAGTGTATGCTCGATGAGCGGAAAAAGGGACCATTGACCGAATCCGAGCGGATCTTAGACAGCGGCCCATCAATGATATGTACACCGAGTTAGTGAGAGAGCTATTGAAAAGTCTTATAGACGGAACAAGCCGTTAGATGAGGAAGGAAAAAAAGATCATCGTCAAATGGACATTCGTTTTTTGTCCGATATTTTTCGTGGATAACCAGCATAGCCAGCAGTGCGTGACGTCTACAGTAAACTTTATGATAAAACTTTTAAGTCAAACAGTCAAATCCATTTTCATCTAAACCAATCAACTGTAAGGTATTTCATAACAGTTTGGCAATCTTTTAATATTTGATCAAATGTTAGGCTGATTTGGCAATCGTTAACACATCGTTGAAATGCCTGAAAAAATAAAAAAGTTATATAGATCTACAATAAGAAAAAAAAACTAGAATTGAGAAATATTTCTTCGTTCAAATTGACATAATAATGCCATGGAAAATGTGCTTCATAAAAAATTTACTACCTTTGCTATGTTTTATCAACTTTACTAAAATTTCATCAAACACAGCCGCCAGATTAATTTATCCTGGGCCGGAGGTTTGTCTTTTCCAAAATGTAATAACTTGATAAAAAAAATAGCATAAACTCAATAATTATCTATTACAATTTTTTTTTGTATGGGCTTATCACTTTGACCACAACATTATTGATCTATTGTAATGTTGCCCGGGTATATGCTGTATTCTGCACTGCATTTCTGTGCTTTATCGTTATTGAGTAAACGATAAGGTTATATTTTTTATGCGTGCTTATGTGTATGAGGGTTTTACCCTTGCTTCGATGCATGTCCTACTATACATACCAGTATACTAACCATAAGAAGCATCTTCGGGATTATGTAGAACTCAGCATGAAGCAAGGGTAATGAGACGCCTGAGAATAAACCCATACTATAGTCACTTGACATCAAATGGCCTGATTCTACTTAGATTCGAACCCAGGACCACTTGCTTGTCAAGTAACCTTGCGGCTACGGATTACAATATAGTTAGTCATATTTCACTAATTGAAGTTTTCTGAGATCCAGCATAACGTTTCTGCGCTCAAGATTATTGTGATCCGACAATTACTATAAAAGTGACCAGAATTGAATAAAAAGAGCTTTTGTAGCATTTTGTCTTTCGCTATACAAAGGCGTTACAGGACAGAGCTTCCGTCCATTTTTATCAACCTAGCCTAACTTTTCTAATAATTTCTAAGAATATCCGTGATAATACTTAAAATATTAATAATGTATTCAATATTATTTAAATTTAAAAATCATAAAAATACTCAAGGTATACAATTACAAAAAATGCAATTAAAATTTCAAAAAAAAAATATTGTCAACAACCACTTTTACCAACTTGTTACATCAACCACTAGCTTCTTACATTCCTGTAATCATTTGAAAGATTTCGACGTAGTACTGGCGAGGAGCTAACGCTCACCACAGTACAATACATCACTCGATTTACACTTACTTTTGTAGGACATTCTTCACAAATCTCACAAAATTTACAACTGTAAACTCTGCCAAATTATGCACATGACACTTCTCCGAATTTCTCCGAATTGAACACAACTCCCACACCTGATGCTAAATTCAGCACTATTATCACACCATCTTCGATCCTCACTGTTCTGATCCTACAGTTGTTACATTAACATTAAAGTCTTTCATTGTTCATCACGACCGATGCAAGTGAAAACAACTAATTACACTCAAGTGCAGCACCAAACTACGGCAAAATGGTGCTTAGAGTAGTCGTCCCAGAGAATCTCCGTTTCGTGAAAACTTTCTTCCACCGCAAGCTCAACGACTACGATGCCACGATTACTAGATACTGGGCACTCACACGAGAGCTTCTCGCCTTCAACGGTAGCAATGTCATTGCCATGTTTGGTGTTTTTTTCAACGCTTCTGTATAATTATTATTGGAGAAGACAACAAAAATATCGCGACAAGTTGCTAGCCGCAAGCTTGCACATGACTTCACCCGTCTATGCCGCGCACCAAGTAGACCCCAACAGGTACATAGGTGCTCGGACTGCCGAGAATAATACTTGCCGTTCAGCACGTTCCATCCGGTGGCAGATCGCAAGCCGAGGAACGTTGCAACGTTGTTGCATATTTGCCGTATCAGAACGAAAACTTTTTTTCAAAACAATCCGTGACTTTATGGCAATACAGTTACTGGAATATTTTTTTTTTTCTTTCTGTGTTGAACGGCTAGGCGCTATCTGTGCTTATTTTGTCACTGGTGGTTATTGTAACTAACTGGCTAACTAATTCAAAGCGATACCTACGTGGGCGTTTATAATGTTTTAAATTGTTCAGCTAAAAACAACTAGACAACACTGTTGAAAAAATATAACCAATACTTACATATGATATTCGCAGCTAGTGGCAATGGGGATTTATAGAATTTAGCGCAATGAATATTCGACAACCTGATCTTAATTCCTGTTTATGCTGCGAGGGCCACACGGCACCCAGATATATTCCCGTAGCTATCGATTCAAGCAAAAGGCCACCGGTTGGCTTACTGTAGCCGTAGCTTACCGAGACTTCTACAGAAGATGGGGTATTGAATTTCTAAATTTGTTTGATTTTGATCTAATTTATGCTGGATCCTTAGTTCAAATCTATTTTTCAAATCTTAATTCAAATCCTATCCTTAATTCAAATTTTTTCGATATACCAATGATATACCAATTTGGTTTCATTTTATTCTGACAAACTTATAACTTGTTTATAAGTTGTACTTGTAGCTCTATTTATGTCTAAAAACTATCCCAAATTTATTTTGTTTCCAATTTCACCCGACAATTTTAGAATATTGCCACTTTTCTCACGCCTCTCTTATCTTCCGTCATTTCTCGTCAAGCTTAGCGTGTTTTTCATCAACTTTAATTTTAATTTCACTACTAACTAACTTTATTTCTGTTCTGTCTTGGTTTTATTTTATTAATGCTTCATGCTTTAAATTTAGTTTCTGAGTCTCATCACAACAATATTAATAATATTGTTGGTATAGCTATGTATATGCATCTAGAATCAAGAAAAAATAAGAACATGAAACAAGATGACAATGAAGGACTGCAGAACCGAATAATCAACGTTAGGAATTTTAAAGTAAAATTGAAAAGAGCTTCTCACAACGACCAAGAACTTTCGTGTTCTGTTCAACCATTTGCTCTCCCTCCGAATGATGCCAGAATACGTCCAGAATTGAGATTTGTTTCAGAGCACGGCAGAAGCCTAGCCGGTCATGAAAAGCTCTATTGCAGTTTGTTCTACAATCAGTTGAAATTAAAGAAAAGAAAAAACTTTTTCCAAATTAAATTCTACTATTAATATTTATTCACGACAGATACGTAATCCGTCTACGACTTGCATCATCGGTGCCTGTTTTCAGAACTTCGAGTTCGGGTTGGTATTGGCTACAGCTACTCGAAATGCCCTCTAATTCTGTGCTTTTCTGGTGGTGAAGAAATCGTAATATATGTAATGCTAACTAAAGTCAAGACCTATAGGTATGTTTATTTTTTCTTTTTTCATCATAAGATTCCATAGTGATAATATCACGATATAGGTATATATTATGAAAGTATTTTAAACTGTTCTATAACATGTTGCTAGTTAAAGTAATAATCTTGCCGACCCAAACACAAAGTTCGCATCCTCCAATATTGGTGAAATGGAACGAAAAATGAACAGTTAGTATGCTCAAAAATTTAATTTAACTTAACTTAAAATAGAAAATTTAAAAAATGGTTGTGTGTCTCAATTCACAAAATTCAAGGTGACTAACATAATCAATACAAAATGTGAATATTTTATAGTTCCGTTCTAATAATCAACAAAAAAAAAATGCGATTAAAACATCTTCCAACCAATAGGTTTGTTTCCATCGAGCTTACGAGAATGTTGTCAACGGCTTGAAAACCACGTCCGATGCGGTATGTTTTCCCACCCTGTCACCGGAATGATCGTTCAATCAACCCCTTTCATGCGTAACCGAAGCAAGCCCATCATGCGGGCGTCTTGATGTTGTCTTCAAACTTTGCTCATGCACTTCTATTTGTTATTTTTTGCACCCAAGTGTCAAACTTACCGTTCGGTTACTTGTTATAATCAATCAATCGTTTTCCTGCCTAGATCGGAAGTTGTTGATAAACAGTTTCAACGTTTTCGCTACCGTACCGTCGATTGTTAAAACGAACGAGCACCAGCAGGAAGAAAATAGAGAGCTCAATTTGTAGCTGGAAAGCAAAATCTCGCATGTTTGCAGGAGATCGTGCCGATGAATAAATTTTCGACATGGTCTGAGCCTCGACAATATCCTCGATTAGGTATTGCCGTCGGCACTTTTCGCCGGTCAGCACGTGAGTGCAACAATGAAGATCCGATCAATTTTTCTATCCTATTATCGATCGGAATGCATTTATGATGTCACAAAGAATGGGAGATTTTCACGGTCTCGCCGGAGCCACGGAACGTGATTTTTCTTCCGAATAGGCTAGGTGGAGTTGGTAAGTGTGAGAAGATGAAAGAATTGAGAAAATCATGTGACTATGAACGAAAATCGATTATTGGTACTGGAAAATAAAGCACGGGTTTTCGTTTTATTGCATTTAAATTTTACCATCCAATTCTTCATTCAGAAAATATTATAAAAATCGTGACAATGTAAATCTGCTTAAATCAGTCTAAATTTTATTGAATGAAAAATGCAGCTGCATCCAAAAATTTAAATACTAACATATTATATTAGGTGCGCGATAAAGTTCACGCGAATTTTATTATTTAAATGCAAATGTTCCCCAGGTGATGGCCTCGTACGGTTACAGCAGCTCATCGAGATCCCCAGCGCCATGGTGGTGACCAGCATATGAACTACAATTTCAGCGATTCACGAGTTCGTCGAACCCCAGCGAATCGAATTATCAATATCTACTGCAGAAGGTACTTTATTCGCTTGAAGTTGGACGCGTAGCAACACACGCGGGTGGACCTAGTAATAAATAACATCGACCTGCTTGTACCAAATACGCAGCATAATCTTCTAGGCGTGAATATTTGGCCGAGTTAACGACATAGAAGCATGACCGTGCAGTTTCCACGGTTTAAATTTTTTGGGTTGTAGTACTACCAACAATGCAATGCGTTAAACGGTTCGACTTTCTTTTTTGTCGCAATAGCAGTTGTTCACTGACTAGAAAACGACGCTCATCGTGCTCTGGCTTTAAATTATAAGGAATCCAAGTTCCTAGCTTTTTGAATTTTTGCTCTTTTGACTACAGCACGTTAGCGAAACAGCGAAGCGAACAGCGCGTTAGCGAAGAGAAAGACAGAAGTGAAAGACAGAAATACCGAGAGCTTGAAGGAGGAAAGGAAAAGCATGTCTAGCAAAGCAAACAAAAGGACCCTGAGTTTTCTGAGTTTCCCAAGTGTCCCGACGTGTACCTACGTTTGGCCTTGAGCATTACACGTTACCACGGAGCATGTGTTGATCTGCGCCGTTGCCACCACATTCGTCAACCCCGAAACTGAAAAAGCGTCTCTACCATCGATGCCATCCCAGTTACGCCACGTCGTCACCATCCTTAACCAATGCCTTGAGTGAGTCCGCAGCCGGAACGCAGGGAGCAGGCCATCAAATCCCGTGCCAATAGTCACCGACTTGACCGCAACAGATCACGAGCAGCATCTGCGCCGGAAGTGAAACCTTCAATACCACAAGGTAGGAGTTACCAGAGGGAAACCCGTGAATAAAGGGAATAGTTTAAGAAGAAGGTTTGCAGTAGAGATGGTCGGGTAGCGGAAAATTTACCCGAAACCCGCACCCGTACCCGCCGGGTACGGGTCGGGTTCGGGTATTGAAAAAAGAATAATTTGTGGGTTCGGGTCGCGTACGGGTTCTTAATTTTTGGTTTTGAAACCTGGTACGGGTCGGGTCGGTTATCTATTGACCTCATTAAACATTAAAGATTGTCGGGTATCCGAACCCGTACCCGTGCCCGACGGGTTGTGGTCGGGTTCAGGTATCAAAAAAAATAAACTTGCGGGTTCGGGTCGGGCACGGGTTTTTATTTTTTTTCTTAATCGGGTACGGGTATTCAAATTTTCATACCCGACCATCTCTAGTTTGCAGGTGTTTTTTGACAATAAGACGCGAACGTTTGCCGTCCATGAGGGGCGTAAACTCTGGGTAGTTGCGACCTTGTCAGTTACAACTTGCTGGACAAAGCTTTTGTGGAATACATTCAATTTCATATAGAATTTAAGCGAATCCTTAGAACAATAGAGCTGTTCAATTGGCACACACGCTATTTCATTTTCCTTATTCTCTTATTCTCCTTATTTTGAAAAAAGCGCGTCTGCTGTTTTCGTTTCAGTTTATACGGCTCTCTGGTACATCGACACCCACGCTGCTAATGCAAAATCTTCTGGCATCAAATCTTCCTCGTCGTACCGAATGTTCGTAATAACGTAGTCTTTTTACCGGAAAGGATTAACTATTAAAATGCAGAGGGACCCAACGTGCTAGAGGGTTTGATCAAGTTGAAGCCGACTTGCGTGTGACGAGACCCTCAACGAATTGGTGACGAGTTGCCCAGAACCGAGTACAGTGGAGAGAAATTCTTGATACGGCAAGAACCACCCCAGCTCTTTTTTGTTAGAAGTAAGTAAGCAATAGAATGCTGCGTATGACTCAACTCAACTTTTGCTATTCTAACGAGTATACAAATAATTCTGTTGCCCCACAAGGCAGTAATTTAGGAACTTGGTTGTTCAAATTATTTTTCGTTCAACGGCATTAACTCATTATTAGATATTGGTGTAAAACAAGTACATGCTGATGATCTGAAACTACTTATTAGTTTATTTGATCCGTGGAGAAGAGAAAACCCCGCGGGAATGATACTTTATACTAGTGGTGGCCACGGTGTAAGCATAATGCGGGCTAAATCAGATCTGCTCAATAGATCCGCGGGCCGAAATGACTTCTGACATTAATAAATTCAACCTATAGTTCCCGTCCACCATCCATCAAACCAGTTCGCGGGTCGCAAGGACCATATTCAAGAGCCGTATGCGGCCCGCGGGCCGCAATTTGGCCATCACTGCCCTATACCATCGTATCTTCTTCTTCGATCTTCTCCTGCGTGCACAAAAGCATCATCTTTTAAGTTGAACAACTGCTAACATGACATCCTACACCACATTGAGACATTGAGGAGTGTCGACGTTTACAAGTGCTTTAGGATGTATTTGTAGCTGGTACCGTAGAAACTGTTTTTTTGAATGCCAGAAGGGCATTGGGTTAAAAGGCCACTGCGACAATCTTAATGATCGTCTTTTGTGGCAGGCCCCGACTGCTGTACACAGTTTACGAACCGCTCATACCCATTGATGGAGTTGAGCGGGATAGTTGTAATCCTGTGTCCCAATTCGGTACTACAATGACCGTTTTGGGATTAGGATCCATACCTGATATGGAGTAAGAAGGAAACTTCCGAAGAAGTTGTGCCTTGATAATGCAAGAGCTCCGCAATTGCAGAGCAGATGCGTTGAACTCTCAGGTTCAGAGTTACAAAAGGCAGGTGTCGGATGATACCTTGCCGATATTTTTTAAATGATAAAGAGCGGGGCTGTGTCCTGTTAGCAGTCCCGTGATTGTGCGTAGTACACTACGAGTGAAATGGAGTAGTTTTTTAGCTACTGCAGGGTTTGGGTAGATAAACTGTTTAGCTTGTCTACAGCCCTGTGTTTGATTCCAACGGGATACTATTTCTAGCTTTTCCCATGTCATCAGTTCGCCTTACACGGCGGATGTGGAGGTACCCAGAAACTGTTCAGGACCAATAAATTGCTGAGCTGATCCTTGTCTAGGTTGTCAGCAAATTCATTACCCTCGATTCCGCAGTGACCGGGAACCCAAAGTAATAAAACATTATTTTGGCGGGAGAGCTTCTTCAATGCTGTGCTGCACTCCCAAACTAATTTGGACACGCATTTGGCGGACTTGAGTGCCAGTAGCGCTGCTCGGTTGTCCGTGAAGATACCGATTTTCGCATGCCTGTACTTTCGTTTCAAGCATATTGTTGCTCAGACGTATATCGCATATACTTCTGCTTGAAAAACGGTGGGCCACTTTCCTAATGAGATAGTTTCCCTGATGCCGGGTTCGTAGACTCTGGAGCCTGTGCAGGCCCCCATTTTTGAACCATCTGTAAAAAAGCAGATAGTTCCAGGTGGAAGATCCGGCCCTCCATTATTCCACATTGAGCGATCTGTTTCAATCACCTCATATGGAACGTCCATATTGGGCCTGACTTCCATGCAGTCAAAGACTGAAGTTACTAAGGGTGTCAGATTGAACTCCCGAAATATGCGAAGATGACCGTTTTGGTCACCTTCGAGTATAGGTTTACTCCTTTGCAACCGTAGTGCGCCGAGCTCTGCTTCCTGCTTCAAATGAAAATGCAAAGGCAGTAAGCATTGCATTACCTCTATGGCTGTAGTAAGTGTTGTACGCATGGCACTGGTAACTGTAAGACAGGCCAGGCGCTGAACTTTGTTTAGTTTAGGATTTAGGATTGGGCTGTCACCTCATTCACCTTTGGCCACCAGACGACTGCAGCATAGATTATCCTTGGCCGTAAAATAGTAGTATATGACCAAAAAGCTAGTTGAGGTTTCGATCCCCAGGTTTTGCCAAACAGTGAGCTGCATGCCCAGATAGCCAATAATGTTCCAACCGACGAACAATGGTGTGCCGTTTCATGTTTATACAGAAAATATTAAAATGTAGATTTTTATAAATTGACTTTCAAACTATCATCAAGGCTATTTGCAGATGAATATTTGAATAACAAATAAATTATCAAATGAACGAATCAGTTAACAATAATACCGTACCTATAGTCCTAAACTGACATGAATGGGTTGATTGTTGACTTCTCTTCGTTGCCAATAACCTATTTCCATAAAATCGCTTCGTGCGAGGCGGTTTCCACCGCAGTATAAGTGGAAAAACCCTCACAACTACGAGGCACATTACAATTCCAGTCACATATCCGTTCACGGAATCGATAAAGACGTTAACTTGGCCAGTTAGAGTCAACTTGCCCAGTTTCAACAACGTTGTCGATATTTTCGTCTTGACTCGTCGTGTCCGAATATTTACACAACTGTCAAATTATATACGCCTAAGGGCGCGGATAATGTCCCATTATGTTGCCATCAGTTTTATGATTGAGGAAGAAATAATTGTCCGCTTTGTGTCAGGACTGATTGTATTTTGTTGCCATTTAAACCCGATCGAGTCCCAAAAGGCCTCCTTGCGGAGTTCTACAGCCGAACAGTAAAACTTATTGACATCACTTTCTGTGATGCCGTCAACAATGATAAAACTGGTGCGCACGAGAGATACGGTATTTGGTTTCATAGAAAGCGGAATAATAGCCTCAACAGTTACTTGAAGTTTTAAAATAAACTGTGACCAAAGCACGAGTTTCGTGGAAAGCAGAATCCGCGCGAAACAGAGATTTTACTGTCCAAGACTAATCATAATTTTACGAGCAACACTTGCGCAGCATCGCCGTTCCGTCGACGGGTGAATGGATTGGCAGGTCAGTTCTCTACGCGCACTTGCTATGCGTTGGGTGAGAAATTTTGCACTCAGTCTGTACTGAAAATAGGATGCGACATAATGGTCATCATGCCTCCCGTTCATTACTGGAAACTAGTTAATGATTTGTGAAGTGTTTCACTGTTCGTGGGATAAACCGGTGGAAGCCACAATTGTGTAACCTTCACGAAAGCGCACTGAAAAGCGAAAGCGCCTATTAATTTAGAAATACTTGTGAAACTTTGTAGTCTCCGATGACTGGACTATGAACCGTTCATTTCAAAGGTTCGAAGTGTTAGCTAGAGTTAGCGATGTCTTCGAGAATTATATCTTGTACTAAGCCCATAAAGTCTTTTTAATTTGTATCTAGGTACTACTAATAAAAGTACATGAATGCAAATCCGCAAATATCTCAGGGCTGTGGAGGTTATAGCTCCGACTACCGAAAACCGTTCCTTTTGCAGGAAATGCTTTTAAACGTAATATTGATTGAGGTTGAGGTGGACTTTGCTCTTTTACAACGCCGATAGTACTTCAAACACATTTTAATTGTCCTAAGTGGAAAGTGTAATTTGAAGATGTGGGTGCTCTCGTCAAGCTCATGGAAGCCCTTTGTCTCGTGGTGCTTTATTTCTTTTTTTTTCTTTCATGCAATATAAATAAAAATAATAAACTAAGTACCAAACACGAGCCACTGGCCGCCGCTCTCTTGTAAAAAATGCTGACAAACAAATCCGTCAGCATAGTATGAAGTGTGGGGCGATCGGAACAAAGTTTTTTTTCTTCTTTAAACATATAATCCCCATGCGACGATAAAGATGATGACGATGACGTTGAAGGACTTGAGTGGATGGAACGTACGAGAGAGTTGTTCTTTATATTCGCTAATTAAGATGTTTTTGTTCGTCATTGGAGGATGTGTGTATAACAATTCACTGAGGGAATATGATCCTACTTATTCTTTATTGGAGCACTACAGTATCGCCTTCCAGCGTCGAGACTGTAAATCGATTCGCTTCGTTTTAATAATAAACAGTAGCCTGCCAGAAGCGCATATAAAGTTAGGGTAGTTTCATATTGGTAATAAAATGCGATACATATATCTGACAAGCAGACAAAAAATAAGAATTTTAGGCTTGAGTTAAAGAATTAAAAAATAGTAAATTAATAGTGAAGCCTTGCTTTTGTCTGAGCTAGTGAATTAACACGACATTGCGAGATTATTTATTTTTACATGATTATTGACCCAGTTATTTTTACGCTCAAAAGAATGTGAGCATTTCTCGTTGAAACGAGGCCACTACTGACACGAGGCCTTCAAATGTTGGGACTTTTGTACTTAATTGGTTGAAAAATAAAAATTACACTTTTAATACCTTGAACCAGTAGACCCCTCGTTTGCCAAGGGGCCCGATAGTTTAAAATCGAGTTGAATGGGATATCCGAGTCCCCAGGCATCACCTGTTCATCGATTTCAAAGCCGCATATGAATGTGTAAACCGACAAGAGCTATGGAAAATTTTGGACGAAAACGGCTTTCCGGGTAAGCTTACTAAACTTATCATAGCTACGATGGATGGGATCCATACTACGGACTCCACAAACACTTGCGGTCGAACAACTGAGCCCCTGTACAAAGTGCACACTGTACTAAACATTAAGGGGACATGAACTACTAAAAATTTTGAAAAAATCATTTTTTATTTCAGTTTTTGATTCTGACAGTTCATTTGCTAACTGGTATAATTGCGTGTTTA
Source organism: Sabethes cyaneus (assembly GCF_943734655.1). NCBI lineage: Eukaryota > Metazoa > Arthropoda > Insecta > Diptera > Culicidae > Sabethes > Sabethes cyaneus. The sequence goes on along the minus strand of NC_071353.1, from coordinate 104,706,854 downwards.
GACAACCATTTTTAGAGAAAATTGCAGGGGAATTTGGACACTCTAAGCAACCCAAGCAGCAATTACAACATCTTCCATGTTGCTATTAAATCTTATTTGAATTGCAAAGAACTTCACCGGTCACAGTATTGAAATACATAACAAATGAGCAACTTTATGTTATTAATTCGTTGGATTCAGGTTATCCAATGTTTTTACTGGCTGTCATTAATATATTAGTGTATATCTAGTAACATGAAACTTTATCTCAACACCTTACTTACTTTACTTATGTGTCCATGTCCGCCGGTCCGGCAGAACAAAGGGATGAAATCAGAGATCTCCACTGCTGACGGTTACCCGCCATGGCTTTACCTGTCGCCAGGACAGGTTCTCGTCTACAGCCCGGATGTCGTTGGCTAAGCTCCGTCTCCATGAGCCTCTGGGTCTGCCTCTTCTACGCTGTCCTTGTGGATTCCAGTCGAGTGCTGCTCTGCAAACCTCGTTCGCTCCTTTCCTCAAGGTGTGTCCGATCCACTTCCACCTACGCTCACGAATTTCTGTGGCTATCGGCCGTTGATGACACCGACGATGGAGTTCCTCATTGGATATCCAATTATCAGGCCACCAGGCACGAATAATATATCGCAGGCACCGGTTAATGAATACCTGCAGTTTTTGCGTTGTCTCCGCTGAGACGCACCACGTTTCGCAGGCATACAGCAGTACGGATTTAACGTTTGAATTAAAGATTCGGGTTTTCGTACGTAGAGTGATCTGGTTTGAGCGCCAAATGTTTCGCAGACCTGCAAAGGCACCCCTGGCCTTCCTGATCCGTGTGGCTATATCAGTCTTGGTACCACCATCGGGCGTTGTTTGGCTACCAAGATATTGAAAGACGGCTACCTGCTCAACTTGTTGCCCCGCTACTGTAAAGTTGGTGGAATTGTCAGTGTTCACTACCATAGACTTAGTTTTCGCTACATTGACTGTGAGACCTGCTGCCTGGGAGCTCTCGGAGAGGTCGTCTAACTTGCTCTGCATATCGTTTCGGCGTTGTGCGAGCAAGACAATGTCGTCGGCTAGGTCGAGGTCATTTAGCTGCTCCATCGTTAGAGGATTCCAAGGCAATCCTCGATTTGGTCTACTGTCAATTGCTCCAACTAATATCTCATCCATAACGATGAGAAACAGAAGCGGTGATAAAATGCAGCCCTGTCTCACGCCAGCAGTAACCCTCAATTATCTCAACATCGTGTTATTATAATATCATTGGGAAACAATAATGTCACATGATGTTGCATCATATTGATTCAGGCATATTTTTAAATTAAATGTAACCAAACAAATACAATAAATAATTCCCCCATATTTTATATGAAAAAATGTTACTCAATGAAGAAACATTCTTATTTTAATAATAAGTACATGAAAATTCATGAAGATCGCATTACATTTACTAATATATCAAATAATTACAGTTTACAGCATCTAGTTTGATTTTACAACGCATTTTCCCATTGTAAACGAAATCTTAATTTGGCTGGTTTAATTAATTTAAATTTGAAAATTATTAAACAAATTTCACATGGCCCATGAAAAAATACGAAGCAAAATTATATTTTGCACGATAAATTTTGAATGGCATGAAGATGAGTATAATATAATAGGCCCATAAACTAAAGTTTTGTTTCGTATTACGGTTTACGGATATCAATGTAAATACTTTTTGTCTGGGAGATCAGAGAGCAAATTTGTTTCCCGCTAAACAAAATTCGCGATTACGAAGTCGCTCATAATTGTTTGGTTTTTGTGTGAGAAAAAAAGAGAAGAAAGTATTTTTGTTTTGTTTTCCCGCTAGTTTTGACAACGCGGCATAGGATTTCCTGTGAGTGCGAACAGGCTTAAAATCTCTTTTAGTATCGTATTCGCGAATAGCTGCTTGTGTTTAGATAACGCGCATTGATGTTCCATGAAACATCTGTGTAACAATTGGTTGCTTATAGGCTCCACCTCTTGCGCTTTTTCAGTCACATAACAGTTCAATAAATGTAACGGATACGAATTTCTACCATATTTGAATGTTTCAATTATAGTTGCGTAATCCTTCATGCAACAAATGGTGCTGCTTGGGATATAAACTAAATAAACTAAATCTAAAAATCTATGCATCAAAAATCAAAAAAGTTGAATCGTATGCTGAGATTTGCTTATTTTCTGTTTACCAGCTGAGTTTAACTATGGTATCTAGCTTAGTTTTACAGCCTATGGATTCCGTATGGATCACAACCTGCTTTTAGCCAAGATAGAACATACGCGAGCGGCATCAAATTTTGTAAACTGGTCAAAATCATACCTGGTTAATCGTCGTATTTCAGTAAAACTAGGCTATGTCTCTTCTAGCAAGTTTTGTAACCATTCTGGCGTGCCACAAGGAAGCAAACCTGGATCGCTATTGTTTGGGAGTGCTTCTTGATACGAGCCTCTGTTTTCGGGAACACTAATTCATATGTAAACTCTGAAGCTAATCAAAGTTTGGGCTTCATATTTAGGGTCTCCAAAGAATTTAGGAGATCCATATTACTTACATGCACTGTATTTTTGTATTGTTCGTTCTGTCCTAGAGTATGCTGCTGTAGTTTGGAGCCCTTACACTGGAATTTGGTCCTCCAGGTTGGAAACATTACAAGCCAAATTCTTACGGGCGAAATCCTTTAGTGCTTTCACTGTATCAACCGTCGCAACCATTGAAACACTTGACATTAGGAGAAAAATTGTAAGAGTTCTGATCATCAGTGCCCAGCAAACCACAAATCGTATAATAATGTGTGAAAATCATCTTAAATACCGCTAAGCAAACTCGAAATCGTACATAAAGCTTAATAAAGCGCACCCTTGTTTACATTTATTCGTACAAAATGATAGTAACTGATTCACATACGATTTTCGTCACAGAATTGTATAGCATTATGGAACTAATCATGTTGAGTCAGATTTCATCGTATACAAATACTTATGAATGTGAATTGTTTTCATATAATTTGTAGTACGTATATCGCCTCCAAAACAGTACGCATATGCTGGTTTCGTGCATCGAATGCGATTTTTCCAGATATATATCGGTACATATATCATATTTGTTACTTTGATATACGTACGAAAATGTTTGCTGGGTGATCATCAGTGCGCTTCGAGACATACAATTACTTCACCCGGAATAGGACACCGCCTCCAGTTTCTGATAATAAATAACAGAAGTTGGCGCTTTTCATCATGCGTCATGCGTAAGAGTATGCTTTAAACTATCAGTGTTTCCCCGTTGAATACAACAGATGTCGTTACTTTGTAACGCATATTGTACATTTCGGAAACAGCTCAATTTAGCGCGTCAATAAATTTACTCAACACAGCAACATTACTCTCTCATGCATCTCAGTTTCTTTTCTGTTTATAGCTAATCGCACTATATCCTTTGACACCTGAATCAATAAACAGTTGGTAAACATTTTTTTTAGTTAGTGACTATAATACTTTAACCAGTTTGGGTCATTCGTGACTTCTGCGGGGTTGGGATTTGAGCCCGGGTCCTAGTTGGTATACATTTTTATTTATTGCGTGCATGTTGCGAAATTTAATTTTTTCAAACGGTACCAAATCACTTTGCAGTGGTGGGCACCGCTAATCAGCTAACCGCTAACCTTTTAGCCAGCGAGTAGTGCTAGGTTCAACTCCTCCATCAACTCCTGGAGTGATTTCACGAATTTTGATACCAATATTGTGTGATTTTATTGACAATTGTACACATTTGTTTTGGATCCGGAACATGGTCCCGGAGATCCGGATTTACGGGAACCAGACGCGGTCCCAGGCTTGGTAAGTCTCATGCTCTAAAAATAGACAAATTTTCCAATCTTTTGACGGTTCAAGATCCAAAATCGGTAAAGAATTGATAAAGTTAGAAGCATTTCATTTCGGTGGGTACCCGGGTACCCATCCGAACACCTATAGGTGTTAAATTTCCCGTACACATAACGGTTAAGGTGATTCGCCGATCAGATTTCAAAAAGAGAGGTTTGATTTGCCAAGTGGCTAAGCAGATGACAGATACTTTGCCACGACGAAAGCCATCTATGCTAGACTTAAGGCGGAGCCTAGCAGGATTGGGCTTTAAATCAACGCGTCGAAGACCAAATACATGAATGATAATAGCTCAAGTGGTCGCTGTTAAAAATTTGTTCAAAATATACTGCTCTGTATGGTTTGTAGCTATCAATTGTTCGAAATCATCTCATAACACCGGCTGTTTGCAACATTTGTGTAGTCTAATTAGAGTAAAATATAGCTTAGAAAATTCTTGATCGTTTGCTGTCATTAATTCATTCTTTTACATTTTGCGATTTGGTCTGGTCTGATTTAACGCGGACCAAATGAGACGAACGTGCTCTTTTCGCAGACGGTAATCGGCGACGGCGACGAACCAGAAGTGGTAGATGAGCTCGTGAATATGGGTTCGCTGGTAGCCGCGGACAACAACACAAATAAGGAGATCCAGCGGCATATTCAAGCAGGACAACGGGCCTACTTTGAGCCTCGCCAAACGCTGCGATTAAGCCATCTTAGGAACCTTACAAAGTACAAAACCCCTATTAGACCGATATGCCATGCTCACGGAGGACTTACGCGCCTTTGCGGACGACATTTGACGAAGTACAAGCTGAAAGCGAAGAGTAGCGGAGGTGCATGAATCAAGGGCAACATCCCCTGCTTGGGAAGATTGCCAACGTACATTTGGCAAAAGTCGGTAAACTACAGTGAACCAGCCACGTCGTAAGGAAAACGGTTCTATACAACAATCCCACCGACACCGGCACAGAGCGACTCAACGTGCGAAATGGCTCGTCCAGGTCTAAAGCGACATTTTTTATTTTTTAAGTAAAAAACTGCGACTTCCGAGATGCCCGGAAAATGGGCGACGAGTAACCCAAGATCGAATTAAAGGGGGTTAAAACCAGATCCCTGTCACGACAGTTGTCAGCTGAAGCCGCCTCCGATAGTGGTGGTGATAGAGGTAAACAACAAATTTTGAAACAAAATTTAAACGAGGCAACGCATGTATTTAATGCTGCGCAGTATGACGAAAGCAGCGTGTTGTTTCCCTTTTTTTGTTTATCGTAAAAAATAAGACTATCAAAAGTCAGAATTTTTTCTATCTAATGTTGCCGATAACACAAAAAAACGAACATCGTTCATTATCTACATCCTACATGCAACATATTTTCTGAACCATAAGACCCTATGATTGCGTAATTCTTACAGATGCTGTCAAAATCGAGCCAGCAAGCCTAGCTCAAACGGCTTCAAGAAAAATGTATGAGAATGACGTTCGTGCCAGGGATGTGGTTAAAACAGCACGAACCACTGAGTTTCGAGTTCACGACGCCGACGGGGATCGTACAATCATCCCGTACATTTTCCTGTGCTTTAAACAACAGCTGGCTGTGAAATTTCAAGCTTAAAAGTGTATAACAAATTTTCTCCTGGGGGGGAATACCCTGATAGCCTGCCGCAGTTTCAGCATGCATGCTTCAATGGACAATTGACTTCAGTTCATCTCAAAAGAGCTGAATGCATCAAATTGTCCCCGGGTTCGGGAGTGGGAGAACCAGTTCAGAAATTATACCAACACCATTTTAGTTTTCTCGTAAGTAAACAAAACCAAATCCTGGTGGCTCAGAGAGGCTGGTTAAACCTGTCAAAGTTGAAGATAGAATGACCGTATGACATATCGATTGGGATAAAATACTTAGGTACGGTAACAAGATGAATGTGACATTGCATTTTGCACAACCATAGACATTCAGGTATTATCCCCGAGCGCTCTAAAAACCGCATATTTCAATATGAATCTGAGTATAGAGGGAAATGACCAAAGAAAAACATTTGTCTTACAGTTTGTTCTCAAACACACCGAAACCCGATTATTAAAACAACCTGACTTTTGTGACGAATGTTCCCTTTGGCGATCATGCATTGGCGCGATTGCAAATACTCTCGATGCTATGTGCACATAAATCCATTCTAGATTGCCTGCAATGGTATTTCCAGTGGATTCTTGTTTCTTGTTCAATTAGACCGAAGAAATGGTTTAAAATCAACTCGACCATTTCACGCAAAAAAACTGTCGATTTCACTCCACAAAGCATACAAGAATATGAGTTCACAAAATTGGATTTATTT